>NW_007728714.1:39569-69138 GCF_000696425.1 Galeopterus variegatus | reverse complement strand
ATCTACCCTCTTAGCAAATTTAAAGTATAAAACATTGTTAACTATAGCTACATTGTTGTACATCAGATCTTCAGAACTTATTCATCATGCATAGCTGAAACTTTGTCCCCTTGACCAACTTTCCTCATTTCCTTCTTCCCCAAGCCCCTGTAATCACTGTTCCACTCTGTGTTTCAATGAGTTTGATTATTTCCACATATAAGTGAGGTCATGCAGTATTTGTCTTTCTGTATCTGGCTTATTTCACTTAACATAATGTCCTCTAAGTTCGCCCATGTTGTTGCAAATGGAAGAATTTGTTTTCTTTTTAAAGCTAATATTCCATTGTGTGTGTGTGTGTGTGTGTGTGTGTGTGTGTGTGTGTGTGTGTATATACACCACATTGTCTTTATCCGTTAATCCATCAGTGGGCACTTAGCTTTTCCCATATCTTGGCTATTGTGAATAATGCTGAAATGAACATGGGAGTGCAGATATTTGTTTGAGATACTGATTCATTTCCTTTAAATGTATACCCAGAAGTGGAATTGCTGAATCATATGGTGGTTATATTTCAAAATTTTCAAGAAACCTCCACACTATTTTCCATAATGGCTTACCAATTTACATTTCCACCAGCAGTGTTCAAAGGTTCCCTTTTCTCCACATCCTGTCCAATCTTATCTTTTGTCTTTCTAATAGCCATTCTAACAGGCTCCAGGTGATATCTCATTGTGGTTTTGATTTGCCTATCCATGATGATTAATGAAGTTGAGTACCTTTTCTTCTTTGGAGAAAGGTCTATTCAAGTACCTTGTCCTTTTTCCCCCCCCTTTTGAGTTGCTTTTAGTTCCTTATACATTTCGGATATTAGCCCCTTATCAAGATGTATGGTTTGCAAATTCTGTAGGTTGCCTTTCATCTTGTTGATTGTTTCCTTTACTGTGCAGAAGCTTTTTAGTTTGATGCAACCCCATTTGTTTTCTGCTTTTGTGCCTGTGTTTTGGTATCATATCATATGTAGAAGAATGAAACTAGACTCCTCTTACCACATACAAAAACCAACTCAAAGTGGGTTGAAGACTTAAACGTAAGACCTGAAACTATAAAATGTCTAGAAAAAAACAGAGGGGAAATGCTCCAAGATGTAGGACTGGCAAAGATTTTATGAATAAGACCTCAAAAGCACAAGAAACAGAAAAAAAAAAAAAGCAAATAGTATTTTATCAAACTTAAAAGCTTCTGCATAGCAAACAATCAACAGAGCAAAGAGACGATCTGGAGAAAGGGAGAAAATATTTCCAAACTACACATCTGACAAGGGACTGATATCCAGAATGTAGAAGGAACTTAAACAACTCAATAATAAAATAACAAATAACCCCATTAAAAAATAGGCAAGGGAACTGAATAGACATGTCTCAAAAGAAGATATACAAATAGCCAATAGGTATATGAAAAAATGCTTGACATTACTAATCCATAAGGGAAATGCAAATCTAAACCACATTGAGGTATCATCTCACCCCTGTTAGACTGGCTATTATCAAAAAGACAGAGAATAACAAATGCTAGCAAGGATGTGGAGAAAGGAGAACACTCCTACACTGTTGGTGGGATTGCAAATTAGTGCAGCCACTATGGAAAACTGTGTGGACTTTCTCAAAAAAAATACAGAAAGCACTACCGGTCAACCCAGGATGTCTATAATTAAGAATAATTTACTGCATGTTTTCAAACAACTAGAGAGGAGATCAAATGTTCGCATCACAAAGAAATGATTAAGTTTTACAGTGATGAATATGCTAATTATCTTGATTAGGTCATCATACCTTGTATGCATGTATTGAAATATAACTCTGTATCCCAGAAATATGTACAATTAATTTGTTTCATTAAAAAATTAATTTTAAAAAACCATTACTCAGACCAATGTCAAGCTTTTCCCCCTATTTATGCTACTAGTTTTATGGTTTCAGATGTTACATTTGAGTCTTTAATCCATTTTGAATTGATTTTTGTACATGATGTGAGATAAGGGTCCAATTTCATTCTTCTTCATGTGACTATTCAGTTTTCCCAGCATCATTTATTGAAGAGACTATCCTTTTCCCATTGTGTTTATGGCAACTTTGTCAAAGATCAGTTGACCTTAGATGCATGAATTTATTTCTGGGCTCTATTCTACTCCGTTGGTCTATATGTTTTTTTTGTATGCCAGTACCATATCATTTTGATTGCTATGGATTTGTAATGTATTTGGAAGTCAGGAAGTGTGATGCTTCAGACTTTGTTCTTCTTGCTCAAGACTGTTTAATCTTCCTAAGTCTTAATTTCTTTATTTCTAAAATAAGGGTGTTGGACTAGATAAAACATTGTATTATAAGTGCTTCTTATTAAATTACTTCAGTTGGAATGCCATAAATATATAGATCAATAAAATTTGTTCAAACTTTCAAAAATGGCAAGCTATAGTAGATTCAGAAAATTATTGATTTAATAATCAGTTTATAAACAAGTTTTGCAAGATTTTTGTAAGGACAATTTAAAATCTAGTGAGTGATCATTTAAAAGATAATATCATCACTAAGAGCCAAAATGTATGTATCAAGTACAAGTTTCCCCAAACTAATCCTATTTGCTTTAAAAATAAGTACTGGACTTCAAGATTAGGAGAATAACAGACAAATTACATATATCTCAGTTTCAACAAGCCTTGTCCCCAATGGATGATAAGTAAAGCTATTCCCTAGATGGCAATATGATTAGGTAAGTTATTTGGTAGTTGAATAACCAAACCCCAGGAATTCTAGCAGCACAGTTTGTCTTGATACACTTTCACTATCTCTCAAGCCAACTCAATAAGAAAAAAAATTTTTGATGATGTTGGAAAAATGGAATAATTTAATCAGGCCCCCTCGCCTGCCCATCCAGTTGGGGTGGTGCGGCACATTCTTTGTAAGCAAATTGTGTGTGTGGGTGGAGTTAGTGCACATGTGTGGCTCCACCAACTTGGCTGACATCTAGTGCCTCAGGTGGCTGCCATGCACAGCCATGCTCTCAAACTTACAGCTCCAAGGACCTGTTTGCTGCTTACCTAGTTCATAGACCTGCATGTGAGGGGTCTAGTGACCAAGTTTGGCATATAAGGGGTCTGGGGGCACAGCCTGGCATATGAAGGGTTTGTGACCCTGTCTGGACAACGGGCTTGAGGGGTCTGTGAGCTCCAGACCCAGCCCTAGTGCAACAATTGGCCCAGTTGGCAGGATTACGGTCAGGTAAAAGAGCTCTACAGGTGAGTACCATATATGTGCCTTTACATTGGGTTCTGGATACACAAGAATAAATATGCCTTAGTCCCTGTTATGAGGAGCACGTGGTTCGTAGACTTTCACTTGTTGACCTAGTACTCCCAGTCCACGTATCACATTGACTCTTGGAGCCAGGATGCACTAATACTACTGGATCTCTCTGCCTTCTTTTTTATTTTATTTTTTGTGGTTGTGTTTTATATTTCTATATTAAGAAGCCAAATACTTTCCCAGGTCAACAATAAGTAGTTGAATTACTTGAAACTTAATCATTATAAGGAGTAAAGGGGAAGTTTCAATTTTGGGTAAGAGGAGTAAGTATATTCCACACTGTATCTCTCATCAAGTACAACTCTAAAAACTGGATAGAATCATGAGGAGATGTTTGAAGTTCTTGAAAAGTAAATACTAGCTGGAAGATTAGGGAAGAAGACCAGCATTCAAAGTACAACAAATGAGTTTTTCATTTTCCTCTGGTATATCCTGGCCTGGACACAAAGCAGCCCCAAACCCAGAAGAGGACACCAAGGTGCAGACAGAGTTCCAGGCTGTTAGTTCTATCTTGAGGAATAAGAAAGCGTTCTCCAAAGGCACAGAGTGGAGAAAATCCCTCCCTTCTTCTTAATCTTTTTTTCTTTACTCACTTCTCTCACATTCTAGCTTCTAGACAAACCCACAGTAGCTATAAGAACAGCAGCAACAGTTGTGGCAGAAGAAGCCTGGAAGTGTCAAAAATTCAACCAGAAGGAGACTGTCTTCTCTAAAAGGAGGAACTATGTCCCGAGAAGGTAGGGTAAACCCTTGTTGCATTTCTTCTCTCTCTCATACTGCCCACTGGCTCCTGACATGCACAGAGTCATAGAAAGTATGCAGCAGAATAAGGCAACTAAAATCTTTGATTCCTGGTTAGGAATCAAAATAGAAGGAGCTTGAAAAAGGGGCCCATAAAGTTGTTTATAAACACATGGGTTCATTCCTGAGCTCTAAATTTATGGATCTGGTCTGATCCTAAACCCATACCAGAGACATTGAGAATGAACTGAGACATAGACCACGGTGACCATCCAGGTACCAGACTGACCACTGAATGATTTACACAGCAGATAGATAATAAGTAAACACTAAAAAATTTTGAAAACAGAACTGATATTGAAGCCACAGCTCTCAGAAAGCTGACTGGAACTTGTGACCTGAAGTCAACTATGTCAATTGCCTATTAAAACTAAAATATGAACATTCTTCATAGGATTTTAACAAGAAGCAGTTCCATAACATAATACTTACATTTCCAGCACACAATCCAAAATTATTTGGAGCATAAAGAACCAGACAAACTTTAACTCATACGGAAAAAGACAATGTCAAGATGACAAAGGTTTTGGAATTATCTGGAAAATACTTCAGAAAACTATTATAAAAATGCTCAAAGAAGTAAGTGTAAACACTCTTGAAATGAATGAAAAGACAGAAAATCTCAGCAAAGAAATTGAAGGTATAAAGAAGAAACGAATAGAAATTTTAGAACTGAAAAATACAATTACAGCAACAAAAACCTTAACAAATGGGTTCAATAGCAGAATGAAGATGATAGAGGAAAGTATAAGTAAATTCAAAGATAGATCAATAGACATTACCCAATCTGCACATCCAAGTAAAGAGTGATAAAAACGTGAGCAGAACCTGGGTACAAAAGCTATAACACTCATGTCATCAGAATTCCAGAAGGAAAAGAGAAAGATTATGGCGCTGAAAAAATATTTGAAGAAATAATGACTGAAAACTTCCCAAATTTGGCTAAAGACATAAATCTATAGATTCTGGGAGCTCAACAAATCATAAACACTCATGTCATCAGAATTCCAGAAGGAAAAGAGAAAGATTATGGCGCTGAAAAAATATTTGAAGAAATAATGACTGAAATCTTCCCAAATTTGGCTAAAGACATAAATCTATAGATTCTGGGAGCTCAACAAATCATAAACAGAATAAACTCAAAGAAATCTAAGCCCAGATACATAAAAATAGAACCTCTGAAAACTAAATACAAAGAAAAAAACCTTAATAGTACCCAAGAAAAATGACCCATTACTTATAGAGAACAATAATTCAAATGATTTTGTATTTGTCTTTAGAAACCATGGATGCCAGAAGAAGCAGGGTGAAATTTTCAAGATGCTAAAAGAAGAGAATGGTCAAACCACACTTCTATATTCAGCAGAAATATCCTTCAGGAACGAATGTGAAATAAAAACATTTTCAGATGAAGAAAAACTAAGAGAAGTAGATACTAGCAAAACTGTTTTAAAAGAATTACTAAAATAAATTCTTCTGACAGAAGGGAAATGACACCAGAAAGAAACTTAGACCATTGAGAATGAAGGAAGAACAACAGAAATGATAAATGTCTGTGTGTAAATATAATTGATTGTTGACACTTGTCACCTCCTCTGTGATGCCTTCTCTAACCCCCTTATCTAATGTAACCATGAGCTCCACATCTATTATATTACTTGCTTTTTATCTTACTTGTAGCACCATCACAATTACCACAATTTAAGTTATCTTATTTGTATATTTGTTCTGTTTATTGTCTGTGCCCTCCAATCCCCACTCCATCCTACCTGTTTGTCCCTTGAATTTGTTGGTTTAATTTATCACTATATTCTTAGCATTCAGAACAATGCTGAATACATAATAGACACTTAATTGCTAAATATGTATTTGTTTAATGGTTGAATTAATTAATATTTTGGGAAGGCTGATACTAACTGATTTATGTCAGACAGATTGGAATGTGGTCTTATTAGCTGTATTAGTTTTCTAGAGCTGCCATAACAAAATACCACAGATTGAGTGGCTTAAACAAAAGAAATTAATTTTTTCAGAGTTCTGGAGGTTAGAAGTCTGAGATGAAGGTGTCAGTAGGTTTGGTTTTTCTGCGCCTTCTCTCCTTGGCTTGATGGTGGCCACCTTCTTGCTACCTCTTCACGTGGCTGTCCCTCTGTGCATAGGCACCCCTGTTGTCTCTCTGTGTGTTCAATTTCTTCTTCTTATAAGAACACTGTGAGATTGGATTAAGGCCCACCCTAAAGGCCTCATTTTAACTTAATTACATCTTTAATGGCCCTGTTTTCAAACACAGTCACATTTTGAGATAACTGGGAGTTAGTACTTCAACATAGCAATTTTGAGGGGACACAATTCAGCCCCTAACAATAGCCATCATAGTCCATTTTTGTGGTGCTATCACAAAATACCTAAGACTGGGTAATGTATAAAGAAAAAAAATTTATTTCTCATAGTTCTGGAGGCTAGGAAGTCCAAGATCAATGTACCAACCAGAAGGTTTAGCTGCCTGTTGAAGTCTGCAGTCTGCTTCCAAGATGGTGCCTTGATGCTGCGTTCTCCAGAGGGGAGAAACACATGGCAGAAGGGGTGGAAGGCTGAAAATGGGAGAACTCCTTCCAGCAGGCCCTTTTATCAGGTCACCTAATCCCATTCATGAGGGTGGGGCCCACGTGACTCAATCACCTCCCAAAGGCCACACCTCCCAACACTGTTGTATTGGGCATTAAATTTTAACACAAATTTTTGAGGTAACAAAAGCTTTCAAACAACAGAAGTAGCTAATAATATCTTTTGAGTGCTTGCTAGATTTCCAGATGTTGTTTTAACACTTCCCATGTTTTCTTTCCTATAATATTTATAACAATCCCTGAGAGAATTACTATTTTTATACTTAGTCTACAGATAAGGAAAAGAGCCATGAGGAGGTTAAAGTCATTTAACGTTTATTAAGTGGTGAAGCCATGAGATAAAATCAGGAAGTCTGACTGTAGAGCTCTTGCTATGATGATATTTTCCCTCCTTCTATCCTAGAAGCAAGAGCATCAACTGAGACCCTGTTCCAGTGCTCCAGGCTTGTGGTGATAACAGTTAGAACTTAGAGGGGAAAAAAAGAAGGAACACATTTGAGGCACATAAGATGTTGGTGACAGGTTGCACATGGGGCATAGGACGGGAAGGTTAAAGGACATCTCTGACTTGGAGAGCCATGATAGCACTCGTTACTTACTACTCTGTAAATAGTGAAGAGAGGAGAGGGAACAGGTTTTGGAGGCAAGACATATCCTTGAAAATGATGATTAGGTGGTTTGAGAGAGAGATGGGGATAAAGCCATAGACATGGAACTCATTCTTACATAGTCACTCATTCTTACGTAGTCAATATTATGTTTCATGTTTGAAAGCACCTATAATTCACATACTTATATTTTTGAATTTGGGGTGTGTTTTAATATTGGGGTTGTATTTTTTTTCTGATGTTGTCTCTTACAATTGAAGATCTTTAGTAATAACAATTATGGGAGTAGATTGAGATCATGGGGAGTATAGACAAAGAAGGAAAAAAATTAAGCCTTGAATCTTAAAATTTAGGGTGTGAGAGAAGATGAAGGCTTATAAGAATGACGGAAAACCATGGAAGAGAGTAAGATCCTTTCATCTCTGGTGCTACGTCAGTGAGCTAACTGATTTCCTTCTGGCCAGCTACACTCACACCAGCCAGTCCACATGCTCAATTCCATCTTTTTTCTATCAGTAAAGTTTAAAGTAAATTATAAGTAAAAGTGTGGAATAGCTATGATACTCCTTTTCCTCCTACCCTTGATACCTAAGAACACTTGCTTGCTCTTGATCTTACAGAACTAGAGCATAGGGTAAGAGAAGCTGTGGTATCATTCCTCAAAGGGGACATTACTCCCAAGTCAAACCCCAATACACACAGCTCTCCTTAAAGTAAGTAAGATTTCTACATTGGTATGTTTAGCCTTTCTGTGTCAGATTATTCTCTGGCTGGGCATTATTTCAGTGAATGAATCTTTCATTTCTAGGAGTTCTGCTACATTCTTTTTTAAGGTATTGATCTCTTTGTACATTTCCTCTTTCATATTCTGGATATTTTTTCTTGTTTCCTTGTGTTCTCTAATTGAATCTTCTTTTATTTCTTCAAGCTTTCTTAAGATCATTGCTTGGAATTCTTTATCAGACATTTCAAGGATTCCCTCTTCTATGGGGTCTGAAATTTGAGCATTACTGTATTCCTTTGGTGGTGTCATATCTTCTTGTTTGTTTGTAGTTCTAGTTTTTTTGTTGATGTTTGGTCATCTGGTAGAGGACTTGCTGCTTCTGTTACTCTGGGGTTGGCTGTGAGGATAAAGACTTCCTCCTCTATTTGCAGGCTTTTCTGGTGACTCTTCTTATATCAATATAGTCGAGTGGCAGGTTGCCTGTAGAGTGGCCCTGGCTGCTACTGTGGTGGTGAACTGTCCTTGTGGTGACAGAAGGGGTGGTGGTATCTATATTACACCACCTTGGCTCCTGTTCTAGTTTTCTGTGGCAGTAGACTGAACCCCTGGTGCTGTGCTGGTCTCAGCTCACCTTGCCTGCTGGGCTGTGTGCACTTCCCTTCCATCCCAGGGCCTTAGACTGGACCCCAGTGCCACAAGGGTCTGGTCTTGGTTCCCCTCGGTGGCTGCTGGGCTGTGTGCATTTCCCTTCTCCCAGGGCCTTAGACTGAGCCCTGGTGCCATGTGGGTCTTGGCTCACCTTGGCAGCTGCTGGGGTATGAGTGCTGGGCATTAAACATTTTTGTATTAGCTTCCTTTAAGACTTACTCCCTGACTGTTATTGGACTGTTCTTATCTCTTAGGTGAAAACCTTAAAATTCTAATTCATTTAGGTCCAAGGCATAACTGGCTTTTTCTGTTACTTTTGGTCCTCTGCAAAAATAATAAAATTTTTGTGTATTTTTCATGGCCGCAGAGTCAAGATCAAATGCTATGAGCTTTAAATTTTGGGAAATCTGTGAATCATGTGCAGCAAGGACCCTTGTATAAAACTGAAAGCAAAGAAAGTTTTCAAAATGAAGGACAGATATAAGATGAGAGATGTAACAAGATGTGATTTTCTTTGACATTCCAGAGGGAAATTAATGGTTCAGAGGAAAATATTAGATGTATTAAGGAAGAAATTAAATTTAAACAAAATTCTCTCATGTTTAAAGATTTGCAGGAGAAGACGACTTATTGAATGTTTATAAGAGTGGCTAAAAACAATTGGGTCTAAACTACCAAAGATTATTTTTCAAAGTTCGTAATGTAAGCTAAACAGCCTGTTCAGGGTCTATTTTCTGGCTAATGGGGGGATTAAAATGTCAACCAAAAATGAATATATTTCAATTATACCCATGCTCTATGCAATTAAAAATGCCTCACAGGGAAATAAACTTATTATTATGCGGGAATTTTTATTAGTTAAAAAATGCATTATCAGATTTGATTGAGGTTATGCGGTAATGTCATCTTAATTCTCATAAATCAAATAAGAAACCCAGAAAGTGAACTTTTAAAAACATTTAAAAATTTTCAGCCTAAAGGAAAATAGATAAAGGCATATTGTATTGCTTTAGCAATCTTAGAATAGTAATCACCCTCCCAATAGGTGAGTGAGTGGGAACATTTGGCAGACCACAGGAGCTTAATGCCTATAAAATGGCCTTTTCTTAAATTTAACAGCAGATGTAGTGTTGGTTACCTCATTTTCACTCTCATTAAGTAGAAAGTATGGCAATGTTTGATGATTGGAAACTAGTCCCCAGATTTTTCTGTCCTTTTCATCAGTAGATTTATAGATAATATCCAATAAATTTTTAATTAGCACATATATAACACAAGAAGAAGAGAAATATATAAAATAAAAACATGTATATCTTGATTAAAGCTGGAGTTTTGTTTCTGGTATAATAGACAAAATGTAACCTTTACTGCAGTCATATTGCAGCCGTAAAGCTTGCATCAGAAAAAAATTATGTGGTGAACTGTTTTGCAAAAAAAATAAGGTTTGGTCTTAAATGTTATTACAATTTACTCAGTTTAAGTGAAAACCTAAGAGCCATTTTTGATTTATCTTTTTTCTTCATATCCAACATTCAATCCATTATCAAGTCTTGTTCATTCTGTCTTAAAAGTATAACCCTCAACTGACCTCTACTGACCACTTCCTCTATAGCCCAGAATCTTCCCTGTGGCCTACAAGGCCTCTGTGATCAGAACACTGGATTCAGACTCTACCCACTCGTCTCTAGCCATTCTGACTAGTTCTTTCTAGCCTCAGGGGCTTGTACTTGCTGTTCTGCTGCCTGGAATATTTCTCCCCAGACCTACCAATGTCCACCACTTTATTTCATTCAGAACAATCTTTGGTTTCTGGAACATCCCAGGCCATCTCCCAACTTAAGGTTTTTCTACTGGTTCTTGCTGTGCTGAGCATTCTCTGACCCTGGCTATTGGGATGCCTCACGGCACTGTCACCAAAGCCTATCTGACCACCCTCTTTAATAATGCCAGTTTCCTGCAATCCTAGCACCCCTGATCTTCTACTTTTCCCTGTAGCACATATCACCTTTTAACATACCACATAATTATTTATCATCCTTATTATTTCTTGTCTGTCTTCCTCTGCCAGAATGCACGCTCCGTGAGGCAAGGATTCGTTGGTGTCTTTTGTCTGTCTGTTCACTTTTGTGACCCAAATTGTTCCTAGAACAATGCCTGGAATATAGTAGCCCTGTAATAAATATTTGCTGAATAAATAAGTGGATTATTTGCTTTGGTCGTAAAGTGGTCTATCAGAAACATCATTTAAATTTAAAAAAGGAATTTCAAAATGAAGATTTATAGGAGTCAAGACAATAGTGTCATAATAGTTTAAAGTTTCCTGTCTTTGGGAAACAGCAATATACTATCTATCTATTGTTATTGAATTCAGTTAATAATCCAAAGGAATTTTTTAAAGGCAAAACAAAACAGAATATTGAAGAAATTATCTGAATAATTCAAATAAAACATTGATGTTATTTTCATTATTCTGTGTTAGTAGCAACTCTCAACTTTCAAATTAACAACAGCATATTTTTGTCATTCAATCTTTCAGTAATTAATTGTAGTAACTCTTCTTCATTTTTATCTGTTTTTTTCTGTACTAGATGAGTAAATCCAAAAAGTATTTTATATATATTTTTACTCCTTAATATTCTGGTTTCATATAGTTTAGATCTGTTTTCCTCGAAAAACTGAAATCTTTTAATTAGTTTTATTTGTATCCTTTCCTTGTTCCTTAAAAGATTTTAAGGTATAGCTCTTTAAAAGCAAACAAAAAACAAACAAGAAAACTGATGTAGTAACTGTTAAGTAAAACTAATAAAGGACAAATGTCACATAAACTTGAAATAATTGTGCTAACAATTCAAGAGCCTTTAAAGTGCAATTTCACTGGCAGTGGTTCTATTTTGTTACAAGACATTTTGTATGGTGCCTTCTTTTTATCTATCACATAATAGACTTTTATTTGGATCAGTTGGGTTGCAATAAATAAGCCAGAAAAGGTAGTAAATTGTCTTTGATATCTTGTGTCTAGTTAAGTAACTGTACTAATTACAGAGCTAAAAAAAGAAAATGTCCTGAAGTTCTACAGAAGAATAGGGAGTATTGTACAGCTCTTGGTATTTTTACAGATGAGTGGGACAGATGGCTACTTTTCCGTTACTATTAATATACTCTTTCTTCTATTAAAACATTGAACTTCTAAGTTTTAGTTGGGTGCGTTGCCACTCAGCAAGGGCCAATAAGACTCATTTGCATTCAGATATGGCCATGTGACTAATTTCTACCCCAAATGACTGTGAGCCAAAGTAGTGTGTCCCAATTCCAGGTCGTGCCCTTAAAAGGCATAAATACGCATTACACTTGCTTCTTACTCCTCCACCAGCTGAGACAGGAATGTGATGGAAGATCCCCAGCAGCCACCTGATCTGTAGAGATGGAAATTGTACATAGAAAATGACAGAGCTGTCCTACCCATTTTGGATCGTAAACCTCTGCTCTGTTTACTGAGACAGTAAACAAGGTCTTGTCCTATTGAAGCTTTTATTTTGGGTCTTTTGGTATAGCATCATAGACTTAACTAATAAGATCAGAGACCACGAGACAAAAACTTACAAACGTTTATTCACGTTTTTGTACAGAGAACATCATGCGATCAATTTTCACTTAGTCTTGGGATTTGAGGAACTTTAAGAATATTTCTTGACTGTTCCTAGCATCTAATGAACAAATGAGAGAACCAGTACGAGACTGAATCTTTTTCTTAGTTCCTACTAGATAACTGTATTAGTCCATTTCTGTTGCTTATGAGAGAATATCTGAAACTGGGTAATTTATAAAAAAAATAAATGTATCCATTACAATTTCTTTTCTTTTTTTTTTTTTTTTTTTTGTCTTTTTTCGTGTCTGGCAACGGACCGCAACCCTCAGTGTCGCGCCAGTACCAGACGGGACCGGAAACGGGATCGCAACCGTCAGTGCTGCGCCTGCCCCTCGCTCAGCCAGTGAGCGGGAACCGGTCTGTATGTGGGATCCGAACCCTCGGCGGGAGCGCCGCCACACTCCCAAGCGGCGCACTGTAGCAGTGCGCCACCGGGCCGGTCCCCATTACAATTTCTGAGGCTGGGAATTCCGAAGTTCAGGGAACATATCTGGTGAGGACCGTGTTGGTGGGTGGTGGCTTCACAGCAACCCTGTGTGTCACATGGTAGATGGCTGAGCAAGAGCTCACTCACTCTCCTTATAAAGCCGTCAGAACAACACCCATTTCCACCCATTAAACCATCAACTTATTACTCCATGAATGGATCAATCCATTCACTAGGGCATGGTCCTTATAACCTAATCACCTCTTAAAGGCCACACCTTTCAATTACTGTAATAGATTTCCCACCATCCACGCTGTCACGGTGGGGACTAATACATGAAACCTGGGGGACAAAATTCAACCCACAGCAGTAACCAATATTTTCTTTAATCTCTGGAAGCTTTTACTTGGTTCTCTCTACTCTTGATATTCTGAAATTTCCTGAGAATGTTTTTTTACAAGCTTATAATGTATTGTCCTGGGGAAGTAGATGTGTCCTTTTAATCTAAAGATGTTTAATGTTCCTCAACTCTGGAAATCTCTCTTTAATTATTTCTTGAATAATTTTCCCTCTCCCTTCAATTTCTATTCTGTTTCTGGGACTTCCAGATTTGTCCTTTATGTCGCCTACATTTTCTCTTACCCTTCTGTTTATTTCCCCCCAAACTTCTGAGCTCTAAAGTAGCCAGCAGTAAACATTTTGAAAAATAGTACTGTATTTAAACTCTTAATTTTATCATATGTGAGAACTAAGAAGGAACTATGTGTGCTTTCAAGTTTTTTGTTTATTTCTGTTTGTTTTGGGTGTGCTTTAGAGTAAGTCCCAGCACTTTCCACAGGTTTATCGTTTCTAGTTTCTGTCAGGCTAGGTTAGGGTTTTTAACACCCAGCCACTTTGTGATGATTAACTTTATGAATCAACTTGGCTAAGCCAGGGTGCCCAGCTATGTGGTCAAACATTATTTTGGATGTTTTTGTGAGGATATTTTTGGAAGACAGTAACATTTAAGTTAGTGAACTTTGAGAAAAAAGCAGATTGCCCTCCAAAATGTGAGTGTGTCTCATTTAATCAGTCAAAAGCCTGAATACAACAAAAGACTGACCTCCCTGAGCAAGAAGGAATTCTTAAACAGATAACCTTTGGACTTGAACTGCAACATTGTCTCTTTTCTGTGACTCTGGCTTGACAGCTTTCAGACATTTTGAACTGCAAATTTTGGATTGCCAGCCTCCATAATTATGTGAATTAATTCCTTAAAATAAATCTCTCTCTATGTATACATCCTATTGGCTCTGTTTCTCTGAAAAAGTTTGACTAATATACCCTTCAATGCCCCAGCCTCATTAAAATGATGATGATAATCATAAAATTGGTAGTGATAATAGGCATTTAATGAGCAATTACTGTGTGAGTGGCATTCTTTTAACATTTTGTATGTAATGATTCATTTAACACTTCTATAATGTGAATATTATAATTATTTTTCTTTTACAAATAAGGCAAATGGGACAAGGGAATATTAAAGGATTTCCCCAAGTCACACAGCTAATAGAAGGTGGATCTGGGATGTGAACCTTTGTGATCAAGTACATGAAAAGTTTTAATCCCAGTAAATGAATAAAATACCAAATGGCTGTCTTTCATATTTTTCTATATAACCATATTATATATCTGATTTTAAAGCTTCAGGTAAGTGAAGTTTTTCAAGGCAAAAAATTTGTGTTTATCTTTAGAACCCTGTCGAAATCCTTTGAACATTTTAATGGCATATGTTTTAAATAGTTGTACTGAAAAGGAACTTCCTTTGTTTATTTCTAACTTGTGACCTCTGTCCTCTTCCTTAAGCTGGCTGCTGACCTTTATCTTTCTTTCATGCTGTAAAGAAACAAGAGATATTCTAAATTAACCCAAATTTCCAACTTGGCAGAGCTATGTCAGAGATAATGCCCAGACAAAAAGTAAGCTGGGCTGGTTGGTTAGCTCAGTTGGTTAGAGCGTGGTGTTACATAACATCAAGATCAAAGGTTCAGATCCACATATTGGCCAGCTGCCAAAAAAAAAAAAAAAGGGAGTAAGCAAAAGGTGCATATACAACGATTGCTTAACTGAGTCCTTTTTGAGAACTGTTCAAGAAGATGTTAACTTGATTTGGGAGCTAGGAAAAAAGAATGAGGAGGATATGAAATTAATTTTTGCTATTTCTTTTCCTGTCTTCAGAGACTATTTATTACTGAGTTCTTGTTGAAGTGTGTTAACATTAAATGTTTGAGTAAGGATATGTACCCATCAGAATGTATGTAGAACTTTGATGCCTTTGGTTCAGGAAGCAGAGATACATAATCTGGGAAATTTTATCCTATTTCTCAAGCTACTTTTTTATGAAAAATAATTTGAAAGAAACCATTATTTTTTTTTGAAATTCATAAAATTGTTTTAAGTTATATATATTGAAAAAAACTTTCTTGGAGTCCTCTGTAGAAGCAGCGATTAAAGTTCATATTTCACAATAAACATAACTCCATTTTTATTCGTTAAGATGTGTTGCAGTACTTTAATAAACTCTACAAACTAATACTCTTTTTAAAGACTGTCAGAAATGCAATGTAATTCTCCTTTGCTTTGACAGAGAGATTTACTGATTTCTGTCCAAGACCACATTTTGGCCTTTACTGAAAACAGAATACATATTACTAAGAAACAGATGAAAGCTAATTCCACGATTCTTAGCTGGATCCCCAGAGAATACCTCACTCTCCACCTGTTTGTTTACATTTTGTAAAGGAAACATTAAGCAATTGTAATATTCATATAATCACTTCATATTGGTGGATGATACAGCCTTTCAGAAAAGTAACATAAAAAAAAAGGATAAAAAATAGTTTACTGGAAATGTGTTGAAACAATAAGGGCATATTAGAAGTGTTTGTTTACATTTTGTAAAGGAAACATTAAGCAATTGTAATATTCATATAATCACTTCATATTGGTAGATGATACAGCCTTTCAGAAAAGTAACATAAAAAAAAGGATAAAAAATAGTTTACTGGAAATGTGTTGAAACAATAAGGGCATATTAGAAGGTCAGTGAAAGGGAAATAATTGTGCACTGTCAAACCATTAACTTTGTAACACAAAACCATTAATTTTGGGCATTTTCTATTTTGTGATTGGTGTGAGTAAATCCCTTCAATGGAGATACAAAATTTGAAAGCCAAATTGGACCCTTTGAAAATCTGATCCAAATGTTTGTGTGAATATGTGTCTGTGTGTTTTGGGAGAAGTTGTGAAGAATAGTTTCAGTCACATGACCTCCATTTTAATTTTATCCACATGATCTTGGATCCCACAGGGACCCCATAAGACGAGAGAAGTAGGTTGGTGCAGGTGTCAGAGCAAGATCAAAGGACAACAGGCTATCTTCAAAAAATAAAACAGGAAAATAACAATCTGGAATTGAGTGTTCAAGTGCTTTGATTGTGACACCTACCTCAAAGAAAGCCTTTTGTGAATTTGTGATCCACATTTAATAAATACTTACAAACACGCTGTTTATTAAGATAACCAATTATCCACCAGGACATTTAAATAGTAATAAAAAAAATCATTATAGTACTTAAGGAGGGTCATGATGACATCTGTTTTCCAAAGACACAGCTTCTTTGTGAGAAATATTTCCTGTAGGTGAAATTTATCCATGTGGAGACAAAGTTGAACTGAAACATTCTGGAGCTTACACTTTAGAGAGGAAGCTGATATTATGTAACTGATCAAATTAATGAATGTATAATTTAAAATGCGGTAAGTTCGAAGAAAATAAAAGAATTCTGGAAGAGCATAACACAGACAAACTTGACCTAACATGGAGAAGTAAAAGAAATGATCCTTCCCCTGAGTTCAGAGAATTGAGTAGGAGTTAACCAGGTGAAGGTAGGAAGCAGGAAGAGAATCTTATATTGAGGGAGCAGAATGTATAAAATCCCTGTAAAGGGAAGAAAACCAGAAAGAAGGCCAGGGTGACTGGAGAAGAGAGAGGAAGGTGGAAGAAGGTGATGGATAAAGTTGGAGAGGCTGGCAAGGACCAGATCATATAACAGTGCCCCGTAGGCCACGTTAAGGATTTGGGTACTTATTCTGATAGGAACAGGAAGAAGATAGGTTATAATTGGGCTATGTATGGGGAGAAGAAACATTAGGAAGGTGATAAGATCAGATTTACATTTTGAAAAAATTACCTTACCATAGGGTACCATTTGGACAGAAATGAGAGTAAATTCTGGGAGTCCAGTTATTGGAACAATCCATGTGAAATGATGAAGATAACTTGATTAGAACAGAGGCAGTGTAGATGGGGAGAAGTTAATAAAATTTAGACATGATTAAGCACGTGAGTTGCCTGAATTTGGTAATTTCTTTGATGTGGAAAGTGAGGGATTGAAAGATATCAATTATTTTTGACTCCTACGTTGGGGTTTGAGCAATTGGATGAGATATTATCACTTAGATAGTGAATACTGCTGAGGGAGTAAGGGCATGCTTCAGAAAGAATTCAAGAGCAGAGTCACAGTAGAAAATGAAAGCAAGTTTAATGTAACAAAGAAAAGAACACAGACTTCACAGAGAAAATGCAGCCTAATTCCAGAGACTGAGCAGGGCCTGCACCAAGTTTAATATAAAAGTAAGAAACACACACTTACAGTTTAATACAAAACGTACACTGGCTCAAGAGAGTGAGCAGCTGCCCATTAGAAATAAGTTTAACACAAAAGGAAAGCATACACACCTTGCCAGTGAAGTGTGGGTTGGCCCAGCAGAAGTGGGTAGCAACCCTGCCTTCTGCCAGTATTCAACTCTTATAGTTTTGCTATTGAATACATATGCATGCTAGCTAATGATTATTCAACTAAGGGGGCAGTTCCCAGTTATGAAACCTGGTCTTCCACATGTTTCGTTGGTCTTTTTTAGAGCATGCTCATTGATCAAATTCTACCACATGCACCAAATATATTCAAGAACATTTGGTGCTCTCTAGCACCTCTGGTGGAAGGTCATCCATGGGATAAATTCGTTTTTACTGAACAGGCTTGGCTACCGAGATTACATAAGTCTGCCCCTTGCAGTCTCAATTTCCATGTGCTGGTGCCAAAGATGGGTGCCACAGGCCACTGTAGCTTATGACTCAGAGGCAGGGCTCAAGTTCTAGGTGAGTGGTTTGAGACCCAGGGGAGTGACCTGAAACCCAACCCCAGGGAGACTGAGCACCTCCTGTCTCAAACTGACTTTGTACAACCTTTGAGAAATATATGCGGAATGTTCCATAGGTAGCTAAGGATGAAAGTCTGGAGCTTAGGAGAGAGTTAATTGTGAAGTATTGAATTTGTGAAACTATGGAATGGATGAAATTAGCCTAGAGAAAGAGCACGGTGTGGGAAGAGATGGCCACAAAGAATAAGCCAAGATGGCAACATTTAATGGCTGCATTAAGAAGGATGCGATCTCAAAGGTGAATGGGAAGGAGGTGCCAAGTATGTAGGAAGAAAACTAAAAAAATATAGTTCAGGGAGAAGAAAGAAAAGAGTGTGAAAAGGAGTGGTCAGGAGTGTTAAATGGCTGAGGAATCAATATGATCAAGAATAAAAATATCCATTAAACTGCATGACAGGATCATTTGTAATGTCAGGAAGATATACATCTTTTTGTGGACATATGTTTTTATCTCTCTCAAGTATTTATTTAGGGATGGGACTGCTGGGCCATATAATAAGTGTATGTTTAACTTTAGAAGATACTGCAAGACTGTTTTTCAGTGCAGCTGTATCAAACATTCCACTAAAAATACATGAGAATCCCAGGTGCTTACCAAGACCCAGTCATTTTTTTGTTTTTTAACAGCTTTATTGAGGCAAAATTGACATACAATAAACTGCACACATATATATTGTACAGGTTGGTACATTTTGACATAGGTGATCTGTGAAACCATCACTACAATCAAGACAGCGCACATATCTGTCACCCCAAAAGTTTCCGTTTTGTAATCCTTCCTTCTCCCTACACCCACTTCCCCACCCTCCCCTGGACGCCACTGATCTGCCTTCTGTCACCACACAGTAGTTTGCATTTTCTAGAATTCTGTATAAACAGATCAACTTAAGTGACAGTTCCCATTGCTCATTCTGTAGTACTATGGATAAAAATATGTACATAGATTGCAATATTTTACAAAACCTGTGCGAAAATTGTATAGACCCATATGTGAACTAACCTTTGAAGCATTTTCATATTCTCCCTGATTTACATAAGTTTAAGGTAAAATGTTTTTATGTGGTATGGATATGTTGTACTTTCTTAACCAACCACCTGTTGTTACACATTTTGGTCTTTTGCTATTTTTGGAAATTGTAAAGTGCATTGTAACAAATACCCTAGCAATAAAAATTTGTACACATTCAAATCTGAAATGAAAGACATTCAAATTTTATAGCCTTTATATTATATTTAAAGCTCTTGAATACATTGCCAAATTCACTCCAGGAAGCCTGAACTAATTGATAGTTTTAGCTATGAAAGTCTTAGATTACCTACACCCTCATTAACTCTGGGTAGCAATCATTAAAAAAACAAAACAAAAGAAAACAACTTTATCCACTGGTAAGCAAGAATATTATTGGTAGTGAGACATTTTTGTATTATATTTTTAAGTGAAAAAAGAATATTTCAAGATAGCATAGATGTTATAATCCAGTTTCAAAAAAATGTTTTTGTGGGTATATGAATGTGTGTAAAATGAAAGACATTCAAATTTTATAGCCTTTATATTATATTTAAAGCTCTTGAATACATTGCCAAATTCACTCCAGGAAGCCTGAACTAATTAATAGTTTTAGCTATGAAAGTCTTAGATTACCTACACCCTCATTAACTCTGGGTAGCAATCATTAAAAAAACAAAACAAAAGAAAACAACTTTGTCCACTGGTAAGCAAGAATATTATTGGTAGTGAGACATTTTTGTATTATATTTTTAAGTGAAAAAAGAATATTTCAAAATAGCATAGATGTTATAATCCAGTTTCAAAAAAATGTTTTTGTGGGTATATGAATGTGTGTATGTGTGTATATCTGAGTTATGTGACAATGTTTACAGTGTCATTCCTGGGTAGTGGATTTTTCTGTTTAGGTATAGATACAAATAACTTTTTATGTTCAAATAAATACCACTGCAATAAACATGTATAGTTTTATTAATTATTTGAGTTTGGCTCTTAAAGTTGTTTTAATTAAAAATCAACTTTGGCCAAACCATATTATTTCATTTTATTTTTATTATTATTATTTTTGTACATAACACATTTTCTTCATTCATTCATCCATCAGTGGACATTTAGGTTGTTTCCACATGCTATTATGAATAGTGCTGTAGTGAACCTTGGGTTGCTAATATTTCTCACTATTGATAACCATATTATTTTAAATCAGAATATAAAACATGTTTTATATTTGTTTGCTGCCTGCTCAAGGTCAGAACAGAACAGACATTTGGCTTCCTTAATAGAAGGGAAGGGGCAGGTATGATGTAGGAATAACTGTTAAGAAGAGAATGATGGAGAAAAGGAGCAAGAAGAATAAATTCAGGAAAATTATTTTACAAATTAGCTGGAGAAATTAATCACCAGAGACCACCCGCAGCCCTCTGGCAGCCATCATTCCTCTATTTCAATGTTCCCAAATATTTCATACAGACCCACAAAACACTTTTTAAATTGTTTTCAATTTTGTTTCTAAGTTTTTTTGTTTTAAAAATGTGTGTTATATCATATTAAATAGCAATAATTTCCTTGTTAATGATTTGAAAATACACTACTTTACACTTAAAAAGTTTAATCTTATTCTTTTTCAATTAAAAGTGGTAATGGAAAACCTATGTCTCTTTAGTATTTACACTTTTCAGAGCCTGTACAACATAAATTACATTAATTTTAAATGGTACAAATTTTAATTAACATAATTAATTTAGAACAGTTTACAATAGTAAGCTTATATACATGATTTGACTTGAAATAGGACATTTACAGAATCTTTATAGATGAAAAGATCTCTTATATGGTTTAGAAAAGTTGGAATTTTCCCCTTTATTGTAATTAACATAATAATTTAAAGAGGAAGTTCATTATTATCCTTAAATGTTAATACTGTTTTTGGATCATATAGTACTATTGAAAAAGAAATCTAAAGTTTTTATACTCCTTGATGTATAATTATTTTAATAAATCAGATAAGATAGAATATAATTACTTTTTCACTATTGCTATGTTTCTTCATCAAATTACTTACATATAAGAAGACTGAAAACGAAATCATATTGTCTAAAAGTCAGATTAACCTATAATAAATATAGTAAGCATGAAAGGAGTTACAGATGTTATTTTTGAAGGTTCAAAATAAAGACAAAAAGATTTTTTTAAAAAATTTCAATTAATGTGTCTATTTTCTTTCTAAAATATTGCATGTGCTCCAGTGTCTCAAACAATGACAACATGTTCTAAGGTTAAGTGTTTGAACATCCATGCCTAGACTCCACAGGCAAACTTTTCTTATACAGCACTATAGCTAAAATGCCTAGCTCGTAACATAGAACATAACTAAATAAATATTTATTTAATAATTGAATCATGACTCTGTAGAGGAATAAATTGAAATAAAAAGGGATTAAATCAATTTAAGTATTATTCAACTTGAAATGTAATTTTGTGATGTAAAGATTGTAGATACATATAATAATAAAAATTATTTTTTCTTGAGTTCCTCAGTTTGGCCAGAATACTAAATTTGTCAACTCTTCATTCATGAAAATGAATTATTAGCTACTCACTACTCAAAAAGGATGACTGAGGCATACTGTGAGTGGGTCAGAGCAGGAATTCTACATATTTAGTTTTGTTTGTTCTCCTCATTTTTGTTTATTAATATCTACCCTTTACTCTATAAAGCTGATATAAGGAATTATTCTACCAGCTCCGTGGGTATGAAATTTATTTATTCCCCTGCCTGTAGCATTCTCCAAATACAATTATTATAAACACAAGCTGACATGCCCTAAATCTTTAGTTTTTCACAGTGCAATATCCAACTACTTGCTATAAATAAATGTAGGTTCTCTTCTAAGCCACAGCAAATGCCCTTGTGCTGTTTTTCCCCCTGCATATTTCTTCTCTATCCTTCAGAGTACTGAGCTCCCTCAGGTTTAGAAAGGATTTTGACATTTTTTTGCAGTTCTTCCAAACACATGTACAGCCACCATGCTGTATGATTCCAACACACATATAGGTAATGAATTTTATCACCATCTGGTCCTAGATTTCCTTTGTCTCTTAAAGTTCAATGAACACACTTTCTCCTCTTTAGTAACGCTTTTCTGTTGTCTCAACCGGGACTTAACATCACCATGACTGTCCTGTGTCTTAAATCTATAACTAATATTCCATTTTCAGACAAAATCTCCTATTTTTTTTCTTCTTTTTCTGCCCCCCATTCTAATTCGGTTTACTCTTTAACCTCAAGAAGACTTCCCATTCCTTGACTTGCCATTTTTCTCTCTTTGCCAGTTCTTTCAGTCACAGAGTGGTTATTTTATACTGTATTAATCAGTTGATTTTTAAAAGGGAGAATATCCTTGGGTCTCACCTAATCAGGTGAGCTCTTAAAAGAGATGGGATTCTTTCTTGTGAGAAAGATTTTAAGCTCCAGAGAGATTCAGTGTCCCACTGCTAGCTTTGAAGATGGAGGGGGCAGCATGGCAAGGAACTGTGGGGGCCTTGAAGAACTGGCAGTGCTCTCTGGCTGAGAGCCATTAAGGAAATGGGTACCTCAATCATAAAACTTCAAAAAACTGAATTCTAACACAATCAAGTAAGCAGGCAAGAAGAGTTCAAGTCCTTGATGAGAACAAAGCCCAGCTGATACCTTGATTTTAGAACTGGGGGAACCTGAGCAGAGAACCAAATCTTGTTGTGGCCAGACTTTTGACCTACGTAATTGTGACATAACAAATGGGTAGTGCTGTCATCTCCTGAATTTGTGTTAATTTATCATGCAACATTGGAAAACAGTCTACTTTGGCCATGATCAACCTCAGCACATTGAAGTAAAATTAGCCCTATGTATTCCAGCAGTTCCTTGATTAAACTCAGTAGTCTGAAAATAAGGAGAACTATGATAAAGGGAAATACTGTGAATAATTTAATATATAACATGAACTTTTGGAAAATACTCTTCAAAAAATCCAGAAAAAATACAGTTAATATTTTCAAGGATAGAATTGTCTGTGGATATTCACTTCATGAGAGATGAAAAATTCTGTCCATATCAACATCAATATTTCCAATTACTTTAAAGGAGAGGTATCCAGACCAAACATGTTAAATTTCTGAGATGATCGCATTTTTAAAAGAAAGCTTACAAACAATGAGAAAATGGCAAAGTAATAAAATAGTAGAAAAGGTAGTATTAATCTGTGTACAAAAGAAAAGGAAAGCTAAGTACCAGAATAACTTAGGTTTATAAAAATTAAAAAATAAGAGGTTCACTAGTGGTTTACACTTAGGCTATATATTTATTTATCATTTATTCAAAAAGTACTTCTCTAGTTCTTTTATGATCAACATAGCATAAGCCAATAAATTATAAACTTTATTTCATCAGCCTATACTGATGTGTAAGTCATCCAACCCACTTAAATGATACGCTATTTCTACTTTGAGATCCAAGTAAAAGGCTAGTTTGGATCTCTCCTATTGTAGGCTCAATTTTTTTTCGACCAATCATAGCAACTTTACTTCAACTTTCTTTTTGGAATCCTAAATGAATTCAGTCTCCAGGCATTCCTAACTTCTGATAAAACCCTGGGCTTAGACCTATGAAGGTACTGACACTACTTTATGCCTTGGTTCCTTGATTCCAAAGTAAGTAAATTACTTCCTTTCCATTCTTAGCTTTCATTTGAAATATCAGCCTCTTCAACTGCTACCCCTAGATATGCTGGTTTTCCTTTCCTCTCTAACCCCTTTTTAATGTCTGTCCCCTTCAAAGGTAAACAAAGGTTTTAGGCTCCATGTAGAGAACAAACTATCCATTTTGAACTCATCTCCTCTTTTATTCTTTCCTGACTGTTCCTTGGTTTCTCCTTCAGCTGAATTTCCATTTTTACTCATCTAAGTTGTTATTGATTTCCAGTCCTGGTTCATATCACTTCAATAAATACCTGATCTCGACATTAATCTATCAGTAATTGTGTCCTGGTTATTCTCTGAAGCCCATGTCCCACCACAGGAGTATTTCTTATTTATTCATCTCCTACTTGTTCAATAACTATTTATTGACCCACTACTATGCCATACACCATGCTAGGCACTACCAAAACTGTACTGAACCATACAGACATCGTTCCTTCAGGGTGCTAACAGTGTACAAGGGCTCCTTTCCCATCCGACCCACTACTATGCCATACACCATACTAGGCACTACCAAAACTGTGCTGAACCATACAGACATCGTTCCTTCAGGGTGCTAACAGTGTACAAGGGCTCCTTTCCCATCTCCTAGCAGGGCTTCAGAAATATTTCAAAAATGCTTCATTTGGGCAGCTCTTGGTAACTTCCCCTATATCTGGGATGCCTGGTTGCTTGCTTAGTCAGAACTCCCTTATATATATCAGCCCCTTGAGCATGGAAGGATCTGTGGATAGAGTGGTTATTTTATACTGTATTAATCAGTTGATTTTTAAAAGGGAGAATATCCTTGGGTCTCACCTAATCAGGTGAGCTCTTAAAAGAGATGGGATTCTTTCTTGTGAGAAAGATTTTAAGCTCCAGAGAGATTCAGTGTCCCACTGCTAGCTTTGAAGATGGAGGGGGCAGCATGGCAAGGAACTGTGGGGGCCTTGAAGAACTGGCAGTGCTCTCTGGCTGAGAGCCATTAAGGAAATGGGTACCTCAATCATAAAACTTCAAAAAACTGAATTCTAACACAATCAAGTAAGCAGGCAAGAAGAGTTCAAGTCCTTGATGAGAACAAAGCCCAGCTGATACCTTGATTTTAGAACTGGGGGAACCTGAGCAGAGAACCAAATCTTGTTGTGGCCAGACTTTTGACCTACGTAATTGTGACATAACAAATGGGTAGTGCTGTCATCTCCTGAATTTGTGTTAATTTATCATGCAACATTGGAAAACAGTCTACTTTGGCCATGATCAACCTCAGCACATTGAAGTAAAATTAGCCCTATGTATTCCAGCAGTTCCTTGATTAAACTCAGTAGTCTGAAAATAAGGAGAACTATGATAAAGGGAAATACTGTGAATAATTTAATATATAACATGAACTTTTGGAAAATACTCTTCAAAAAATCCAGAAAAAATACAGTTAATATTTTCAAGGATAGAATTGTCTGTGGATATTCACTTCATGAGAGATGAAAAATTCTGTCCATATCAACATCAATATTTCCAATTACTTTAAAGGAGAGGTATCCAGACCAAACATGTTAAATTTCTGAGATGATCGCATTTTTAAAAGAAAGCTTACAAACAATGAGAAAATGGCAAAGTAATAAATTAGTAGAAAAGGTAGTATTAATCTGTGTACAAAAGAAAAGGAAAGCTAAGTACCAGAATAACTTAGGTTTATAAAAATTAAAAAATAAGAGGTTCACTAGTGGTTTACACTTAGGCTATATATTTATTTATCATTTATTCAAAAAGTACTTCTCTAGTTCTTTTATGATCAACATAGCATAAGCCAATAAATTATAAACTTTATTTCATCAGCCTATACTGATGTGTAAGTCATCCAACCCACTTAAATGATACGCTATTTCTACTTTGAGATCCAAGTAAAAGGCTAGTTTGGATCTCTCCTATTGTAGGCTCAATTTTTTTTCGACCAATCATAGCAACTTTACTTCAACTTTCTTTTTGGAATCCTAAATGAATTCAGTCTCCAGGCATTCCTAACTTCTGATAAAACCCTGGGCTTAGACCTATGAAGGTACTGACACTACTTTATGCCTTGGTTCCTTGATTCCAAAGTAAGTAAATTACTTCCTTTCCATTCTTAGCTTTCATTTGAAATATCAGCCTCTTCAACTGCTACCCCTAGATATGCTGGTTTTCCTTTCCTCTCTAACCCCTTTTTAATGTCTGTCCCCTTCAAAGGTAAACAAAGGTTATAGGCTCCATGTAGAGAACTTAGCTTCTACTAGGTGTGACTTGGCTATGATCTCAGGAGAAAACATCTTTGCAGAGATAAGTGAGTAAGTCAGAGAGGGCCAGGAGGGCTGCTGGGGACCAGCCTTGAGCCAATGAACAGCTGTGTGGCACAGGGTGGCAAAGGGCAAGGTCAGGAGTCACCGTTTAGACCGTGCCCTCTTTTTCAATCTTATTATGACAATTGAGCTTCTGAGGATCACAAATCAGGCACGAGAAAAAAACTACAGCTGGGTTGGAATCAGTAGAAAGATCATGACTTGACAATACATGCCTCTCAAAGTGCTCAGTGTGAGCTTCTGGATGGTTCCAGGGGTGACTGAAGAGAACCCCACTTCAGTTTTACTTCAAGATTAGATTACATCTGCTTACTCTGCCTAGGACCTTTTGTGAACCGTATAAATAATTTCAGATGGTATAAAATGTATTGGCAGAATTAGATTAGTATGTAAGAGACTCAGAGAAAGCTACAACTGTCCCAAATACCAATCTGATGTTTTTTTGTTTGTTTGTTTGGTGGCTGGCTGGTGCGGGGATCCAAACCCTTGGTCTCTTGGTGTTGTAACACTGCTGTAAACAGCTGAGCTAACTGGGCAGCCCAACAATTTGATTTTTATTGAGCTGCCTCAGTTTCCCTAATATTATCATTTTTGGAAGCTAAAAAAATAAATGTTCAGACCTAATAGATTGAATTCATCACAAAATATATTAACTAGCTTTGCTGTGAAGAGCTCTTTCGGGCATTGGCCCAGAAATGTGAACAGCAAGGGATGTAATGTGGAATCAAGGTTCACCATAAAACTCTGGAGTCTAATTTTCTAGGTTTGAATCCTTCCTGTGACAGTTAATAGCTGTGTGAATTTCAGCAAGTCCCATAACCGCTATTGCTCTCAGTGTTCTCATTTGTAAAATTCAGTTAATAATAGTGCGTATCTCATGGGGCTCACTTACTCATCAAGAGGTATTGTCAGTAAAGTGCTGAGCAAGGAGCCTGGCCCCTGGAAAGTAACCAGTTCTTGGCTAATATTATTAAGTGCTTGTGGGAGGCACTTTCTTATTTATCACATGTGATACCTCCACCACACCTTGAAAACAGTGGTGCCATCCCTGGGCATTACTAAAACAGTTAATTGAACAGAGACTCTTGATTTTATTAATATCCTCAAGTTGTTTTTATTTGCTAAGGGTCTCCACCTAAAATTGATAGTGTCGTGCTTTATCAAAACCCTCTTGCAGTAAAGGATTTATATTCATAAGGGAGAGGTAAAGTTGGTTTTTTGCTCTTAGACTAATGAGAACAATTCCTCAATCCCCAATCCCATCTTCCTACAGATTTCCTGAAGTTCAAGTGCCAGCAGAT
This sequence comes from Galeopterus variegatus, assembly GCF_000696425.1. Lineage (NCBI taxonomy): Eukaryota > Metazoa > Chordata > Mammalia > Dermoptera > Cynocephalidae > Galeopterus > Galeopterus variegatus. The sequence continues at coordinate 41,701 of NW_007728714.1, read as the reverse complement.
AAGGAATAGCATATATTTGGCTTGCAACAATAACAGTGTTAATATTGTTCACTAGCTTAGTGACTGACTCATAATAACCCTCGGGTACAAATATCTTTGCATCTTCTAATCCTCTCTGAAATTTTGATTCTAGATATTCAGTATTCATATGCCTCCAGTTCAAAGGCATTCTTTTCCTGATAAACAGTAACTCAGTGAACATGGTCCTTTATGTATATCAAGTGATAGATGAAGAAAGAAAACTAATATGTAATGATCACCTAATATGTACCATGCACCATACCAGATTGTTTACATGCTGCGTCTCAATTAATCTGCAAAAGAAATCTACTTGATATTTTAGGTTAAACCAGCTTTCCAGATGATGTTATAGCATACCAAGTCATGATGATTCCATGGATTCTTTGCCACATGTTCAGGCCTAATTTAAGTTGGGATGTCTGGTGGCTGTAGGTGGCTGTGTGATCCTAAGCATTTTTGCATAGATTTCACATCCATTCTAAAATGTTTTCCATGTTCTATGTTTTACATAGACTAGATTCACTCAAGGGTATTTTTTTTTTTTCTTTTCATAGGAGCTACATTTAAGGAATCACTCAAGGTTTTTCTGCCAGGCTAATTTTGTTTTCTAATATATCTAAATTGCTTTGCCTAATATTACACTTGTTATAGGTTTCTTACAGAGAAACCAATTCACTGGTCTATTTATGAATCCACATCTGAGGAGTTAAGGAGTATCTATCTAATCTTGCATATTATGCAGACAAGTAAATTAGGCCTAAGGGTAATTGTGTGTCAAGAAAGTAAGACTATTTATCTAGGCTATAACTTGGTTTCCAAAAGTAAAGTATTCTTAGATTTTATTTACATAGTTGCATACTTTCAAGTTAAATCTTTCATTTTCTTTCTGATATTCTGGCATCTTGTGCAGCATATAAACTAAGACTGAAATACCAAATCAGACATACACATTGTAGTTTTTCAGGCTACCAAGTTTCATTGCCTCCTAGACAACTTGCCAATAATTGGCCAGAAAAAAAAAAAAAAGAGCATTTATAAATATTTAGGTTTCTTGTAAAATGTATGTTAAGTGTATGGTAAATGAACATGAATTTCTCATTTTTATTTAATGACAAGCTAATACATGGGGCTCATTGTAAGGAAGTCAAATAATGTAGATAAGTGTAAATAAGAAAATAAAAATCACCACAAATTCTTCTATTCAGAGATAAATACGTTAACATATTGGTGAAACTTCCAGTTTCATTTTTCTTTCTTTTTCTATCTCTGTCTCTCTCGAGATCTCCGTCTCTGACTCTGTGTGTATATATGAACTGTTTTGTAAATAGGATTTTTTAGCATCAAAATATTTAATATTTTCCTAAATAAATGGTGATATTCATTATAACTTTTAATGACTACATTGTATTGCATTACCTGGAAATACCATAATCCACTATATGAATGAACACTTATGTTGTTCTCAGTTGTTTGCTATTAAAACAACATTATAATAAAAATTTCTTAGTGTGTGTGGTAGACAGAATAATGGGCCCCAAATCTTTTCACATCCTGATCCCTGGAACCTGTGAATATGTTACCTCATGTGGCAAAAGGGACCTTAAAGATGTGATTACTTAAGAATCTTGACATGGGGAGATTATCTGGATTATCTAGGTAGGCTCTATGTAATTACAAGGGTCCCTATAAGAGGGAGAGACCAGTGTCGGGGAGGATATTGACTACGACAACCTAAAACATGGGGCTCACTGTAAGGAAGTCAAATAATGTAGATAAGTGTAAATAAGAAAATAAAAATCATCACAAATTCTTCTATTCAGAGATAAATATGTTAACATATTGGTGAAACTTTCAGTTTCATTTTTCTTTCTTTTTCTATCTCTGTCTCTCTCAAGATCTCCCTCTCTGACTCTGTGTGTATATATGAACTGTTTTGTAAATAGGATTTTTTAGCATCAAAATATTTAATATTTTCCTAAATAAATAGTGATATTCATTATAACTTTTAATGACTACATAGTATTGCATTACCTGGAAATACCATAATCCTCTATATGAATGAACACTTATGTTGTTCTCAGTTGTTTGCTATTAAAACAACATTATAATAA
>NW_007728714.1:27702-39512 GCF_000696425.1 Galeopterus variegatus | reverse complement strand
GGGGGGGGGGGGGGGGGGGAAGAAAGGGGGGGGGGGGGGGAGAGAGAGAGAGAGAGAGAGAGAGAGAGAGAGAGAGAGAGATTGGGAAAGGTGCCATGACACAAGGAATGAAGGCAACCTCTACAAACTGTGAAAAGGCAAAGAAATGGATTCATCTCTAGAGCTTCCAGAAGGGAGGCAGCCCTGCTGACACCTTGTTTTTAGTTTTATAAACCTGTTTTAGGACTTTCAACCTCCATAACTGTAAGCATAAATTTGTGTTATTTTAAGTCACTGAATTTGTGGCAACTTGTCACAGGAGGAATAGGAAACAGTACAGTGTGTCTCTTTGGACTCTGTCCAATTAAGATAAATTTTCAAAAGTAAGATTGCAAAGTCAAATACATTTTAAATTTGTGGTGCATCCACAAAATTCCCCAAAGTCACTCCAAAGTTTTCAAACTATGCATTCAGAGTGGCTTTTCTTTTCCAGTCTCTACTTCTCCCAACCTTACCTATGACATTTTTGACTACCACCAATCTTTTTTTCTACACCAGTGGAAAACAATTTTTAAGTATTGTTTTGATTAATTGTTTAAATTATTTGGTTGCTATGGGGTAGAATATATTTTCAGTACACGTAAGAATCAATGGGAATCTTATAAAAGATGAATTCTGGTTCAGAGTCTGGGATGGAGGCTTAGATTCTACATTTCTAATAAATTCCTATGAGATGCCAGTGCTGTCGGTACTTGAAACTCACAGTTAGGATCAGAGTATGACTTTAATATTTCTTTATTTATGGGAAGTGTTGTAGAACAGTAAATAAGAGCATAGATTTAGGAGTCAGACAAATCAAGTCCATGGTCAGTTACTCTTTAATTGGGCCAGTTTGGACAAGTGACGTCCTGAGCTTCAGTAGTCTTATCTGCAAAACTGGGATAATAGTACATGCACATTTTATACATTTCTTGTGATAATTCAATAATATGGTGCACCAAATTTCTTTAGCACAGAACATAGACTTCATAAATTATATTTTATGTGGTTTGAATGTGTCCCCTCCAAAATTCAGGTGTTGCCAATGTGATAGTACTAAGAGATGGGGCCTTTAAGAGGTGATTAGGCCAAGAGGGATCCTCCGTTGTGAATGGGATTAAGGTCCTCATGAAAGAGGCTTCACACAGCATGTGATTTTTGCCCTTCTGCCTTATGCCATGTTAGGACACAACATTTCTCTCTTCTGGAGGATGCAGCATCAAGGCACCATCTTGGAAACAGAGAATAGTTCTCACCAGGCAATTGAGCTTGCCAGTGCCTTAATCTTGGACTTCCCAGCCTCCCGAACTGTGAGAAATAAATTTCCAGTCTTTATAAATTACCCAGTCTCAGGTTTTCAGTGATAGCAGTACCTAAATAGATGGACCTAAATAAATGGAATTGACTATTTATATTACTACCTTTAATTTTTCTTGTTATGGTCACTTTCTCTTATTGTAAATGCTCTTGTATGTTTTAGACATCAAATCTTTCTTTTTTTGCCATTTATTTTGCTAACACTTTCTCTGAGATTTTAAAATGTGTTTTAAGTTTATTGCATATTTCACAATTACATGGTCAAATTTATCAATATTGTTCTTCATTATTTCTGGTTTTTAGTCTTGCTTAAAAAGTCTCTCCATGCTTACGATACTTAGAAAATGCATGTTTTCTTACTGTGCTTCAAGGCTACTACTTTTTCTTTTTTTTCTTTAACCTTTAAGTTCTTTGCTCATCTGGAGTTAATTTTGTTTAAGAGAATGAGGTAGAGATTCAATTAATTTTTTCCCCAAATATTAACCAGTTATCACACTTTCACTTATTGACTAATCTATTCTTTTCTACTGTTTGAAATTTTACCAGTTTTTATAAACTGAATTTTATATACATAGTCATGCATTGCCCAATGATGGGGATATGTTCAGGGAAATGCATTGTCAGGCAATTTTGTTGTACAAAAATCATAGAGTGTACTTACACAAACCTATATGGTATAGCCCACTACACACATAGATTATATGGTATAGTCATAAGCTTATGGGACCACTGCTGTACATGTGGTTCATCGTTGAGCAAAACATCATTATATGGTGCATGACTGTAATTACTTCTATTTTAGGACTCTTTATTTTGTTCCACTGTTTGGTCCACTTATTCCCCAAATCAATACAGAACATTTAATTGCTCTGGGTTTAAATTATATTTTAATATTCAATAGTCCAAAATTTCCCCTTAATATCTTTATTTTAGAATTCATCTAATTCTAAATGTGTGGTATCTCATAAATTTCAGCAGAAAAGTTTATGTTGAACTATATAGCTTTTTTGTGTGTTTTAGTAATATTAAAATGTCTTTATCCTAATATTATTCTATTTACTTCTCTTTTTGTAGTACTAGTGCTAATTTACTTTGTTGAACTATATAGCTTTTTTGTGTGTTTTAGTAATATTAAGATGTCTTTATCCTAATATTATTCTATTTACTTCTCTTTTTGTAGTACTAGTGCTAATTTACTCATATGTTATCTTAAAATAAGCATGTGGATAGACCATCTGTGCTGGTCATAAGTTGAAAGAATTAATGAATAAATAATGATATACTAATATTTAAATTTCAGCTAAACTATATAGTTAGATTGGAGCTGATTAGTAGTCATCAGTGAAAATCATGTATTTTTAACTCAAACTGTATGCAGTTCAAAATTTATATAGCTTCTATCAGAATATAAGCTTCATTCAGTAATTTTTTAAATTCCCCTGTTTCCTGTATATGCAAGGGTTTATAGCACCAAAAACTGGCTCTTTCTTTGGTGGTAAATTTGCTATTTTTGGTTGGTACCAGGCTCATGCTGTATTTTCTGTGATTAACATCAGAGTTATTAACTAAGAAATCGAGTTCTATAGATCTTTAATTCACTCTAGAGAACAAAGGAGCTACAGCTCATAGAAGGCTGAAGGAAAAAAGTATTCAGTATTAACCATAAACTACTTAAGATGCTACAGAGATATCTGCTTCCCCAAATTAAATGTAACACAAGCATACTAATTAATTTGGTATAAACTGTGACCTCTTGGAGCAGGATTTTTGACATTGTTTCATTGCATTTATGCCCAGTATTCTCTGGCTAATGATTAGTTTAAAGGGATTTGTCACTATCTAAAGACCAATGTGGCAGGAAACAGTTTTCTTGGCAATTTTGATGCGTTGTGAGAATTGAGGTAATGAAACTGTTTCACTGCTAATCTGCAGGGTTTTGGCTCCCGGCACTTATAAAAAGCCTCCTTCTGTTTGTTTAAGGTACGCTATTAATTGTACAGTTCAAACAGAACTTTTAAAAAATGTCTTTGTAATTATTTCTTTTTTAACTTCATTTGCAAGATAAAAATCTTTCGTGTGCCCAAACAAACGGAAGTTTGTGAAGGGGAAACAGCATTATTGAATATCTTTTTCTCTAACTTTTTAAAAAATAGAATAGTCCGTTTTGTGGAACAGCAGGTTTTTGTGCCATTTCAGATGGTGTTGCATGTGGCAGAATAGACCCATTCACATTTTCTGTGGGACAATTTGTAAAGGCACTGTGCTGTGGGAAACTATTTTAAGAGGAGGTTCTGTAGGGGCAGGCAAAGGGCTACACAACACCTGTAGCAAAACACAATGTGTTCAGACCTCAGATCTGATTTTACACTTTGTTTTATTCCCCACAAGTATTCAGCATATGGTCCTTTCTGTGAAAAATAAAGGGCTCCCTCAGATGGTACATATCAAGTGAGCTCAAGGAGGTTAATAGATTAACTCCAATCAATCTAAACACTCCCTTGTGAGACCCTAACACTGGTTATTCACTACCCTTGCTACGATGATGTTCATTTTATTAGAGCATATAACTCAATAGCCAGAGAGCGTGAACTTTTTACAGTGAAAATCTTTCTGCATGCCTTCTTTTCTCAGGAAAAAAGCACCAGTAAAATGGTGTGCATTCCCTTTACAAGACTTGCAGTGAATCTGGAATAACAGAAATAGGTTTTCCATTCTAAATAGCTTAAATGAATGTCTAATCTTTTCCTGGGCCTGGTAGTACATTCTGTGGGCTGGAATTTTTAAATACAGTGTTTCTAAGCCCCAAGTCCCTGCCATGTTTCTTTCAGTATCCTTTTTTCCCCCTTCTATTTCTAAATTAGAGCAGTTGCGTCTGCACAGAGACACGTACAGTAGTGATGCTATGTGGTTCAAGTCAAAGAATGTTTAGTCTGGATCCCACAGAGGCCCACAATTCCCAGCACACAAATAGATACAGCAAAGGAGGGAGAAAGCAAACGTGGCATCAAAGAAAACTTGTGAATATAGACACCACAAAACAAAACAAAACAAAAAAAATCCAGCCTTCTGTGCTAGCCCAATGGAGAAAGAAATAACAAGGGTTTTGAATGCTAAAATCTAGAGGGCTGTAAAGAAAGGGAGGGAAACATACACAAAGTAGACAAACTGAATAAAAGTATTTATCTTTAAACCACACAAGTCATGGTAATTAAATTAGGTCAGGCTGGTTACAACTCTCCAAAAGGCAGGCTGTAACTAATTTCAAAAGGAACAGAAAAGAACTGAAAAGAAAACAGACTGACAGCTCCTTATTATTATTATTATTTTTTACCCAATCAAGGCAACCCAACATCAAAAAGTGGGAAGAGAAATCCTGATTTAGCAGGATATTTATCTCATCATAATATATAAACTATGCAGATATATTCAGGATTAGTAGAAGTATGGGAAATTATTATTTGGTCTATATGAAAAACAAAAAGCACACACATACGAAGTTTTCCATTTGAAGAAAACTGATAAAAAAAAAAAAACCCTCTTTTCCTTAAATAGTCCAAATGCTACAACCACCCCCTACATTATAACTCCATAGAGACTTTTTCCACATTGGCATATTCTGCTATCAATTGTTTGATACAAACTCTGAAAGTATTATATGAAGAGGAGAAAATTATGAGACTTTTCTTCCAAATTATTTTGTAGTAAAGACCACTATCTGATCCCTATTAAAGTGACTTTCAAAAATATTTTCAGAGTGCCAAGTTGTAAAGGACATTTGGAACGTAATAACGCAGAGAGACTTTTATCTGTAGTGCATTCTGTATATTGAAAAGAATGTTTAAAATATTTCACTTAAAAAATTAACACAAGATTTGAGTGATATTTATTAATTTAATTCTTTTAAGTAGGAAGATTACTGAATACCAAGAAATTAATAATGCAAAGAAACAGTAAAAAAATTGCTCACGAAAATCTCAAATATATCTTTCGTCCTTTCTCCTGATAATTCCATTTCTTTATGCTTCACTAAGGAGATTGAGTTAGGAACATTTAATAGCTATGCAAGAGTAGGTACTGGCCAAGTAACAGAAGTAATCGTGCTGCCTGATCACATATTTTAGGTATTTATTCCCTTTTCTGTATCTTGGACACAAGTCTGTCTTCAGCCGCTATACTACATGGATTTATTTTCTTATTTATATATTGCTCTGCTCCTCAGGAATTTAGACTTTAGCAGGGAATGCTGGTGCAGGTGAGCACATATGACATCATAGTTGTATACATTACTGGTCTTTTTTTAGAGCATGTTTAGTACTTCTCCCTCAGCTGGAGGCCTTTCCTGAAGTGTGATTTGGTGATTTCATTGGGATGGACCTGTGACGACTGCCGTTTTGACATTGATTTGCAGGGTGGGATGCATGAATGCACATACCCGGGAAGCAGGAGTTCCATTGTTAGTATCAGAAAAGACTGTGGTAAGTGCATGGGAGTAAAAGAGAGGTAGGAAAAGCTTTGGTAGGGAACAAGCCATGCTTACATTCTATTACGTAATGGAGAGATTACCATTATCAAATTAGCTTACCTCTCCCTTAAACCCATCTGTGCATCAAGAAGAAGCAGTGTGCAGAATGCAGAAGAGGCACGCGCTGCTCTCTTAACTTCTCCAAATTATGCGAATGGTGTGCATCCCAATTCTCCATGAGAATAGGCCTCTCGTTGGGTGATGAGAAATCTTACCGGGCCCTCTGAGGTATCTCTCCAAAACCCAGAGATCTTAGCAGGTCTGCTGTGTCGGTCAGGACACTGGCAGAGACGTCTGTACCCTGTTGGGTGATGAGAAATCTTACCGGGCCCTCTGAGGTATCTCTCCAATACCCAGAGATCTTAGCAGGTCTGCTGTGTCGGTCAGGACACTGGCAGAGACGTCTGTACCCTTCTTTCAGGAGGCGGTTGCTAATTTCCCATCTGCTTCGCACAACATCTCATCCATCTCAAACAACCATTAGAATTTTTACTATGTGCCTACTTGCTAAATTTTGTTTTGCGGGGAAAGCAACATAATAGGGGAAGCGCATCAAGGGAGAAAGGGGTGGATTTGCTGAAGGAAGAGGGTTAGGGCAAGCCAAGGAGCAAGATGTGGAAATTGAAAGAGACTGAATGTTTTAGAAAATGGGTAGAACAAAGGAGCTAATGTGACCCATGCCCCCTTGTGAAGGTCCGCAACTGCAGTAATGAGGTTCTGTTGTTGGGCATTCAGCCTTGCAAATGGGAGCACCCGAGGGCGCAGAATAGGGGTGGGTGGGCCCAAGTTAAAGGAGAACAACCTCCCTCAGCCAAGTCTGTGACCTCGGGCAGCCTGGAAACCCTTGTGCACACCCACAGTTCCCAGCGCTGAAAACAGGACGCAGTTTCATTGTACAAACCAGGGCACAATGGGATTCTTTATTTATTTATTTATTTTTCCTTTTAAAGGTAACACACTGAAATAAGTTAGTCATTTAACCCTTAGAGCTGATAGATAATTTAGACGGCATGGATACAGGTAGAATGGTCCTCTAAGAACTGAATGAGAATATGAACGATGAATATCAGAAAGAACAGAAAAACAGATAAATATCAGATAAAGGACAGAAAGAACAGTTCTTGTAGTGAAAACTGCAGTTCAGTTCTCACAGAGACAAACCCCTCTGTTACCACCTTCAGCAATTACTAAATGTTGTCATTTTTTAGCCACTATATTCCGTGTTTCTCTGAATCTCAGGGTTAACTCAGTGTGACAGTGTGGAATGAGGACTCAGGACACACACAGTCTAGACTGGCATTATTAGCTCTGTGAGATTGGCTACTTAGTTCAATCTATTGGAATTTCAGTTTCCATGTTTGACATACAGTAAACACTCAATAAACGTTAGCTGTTATGGTAATATGACTCTCAAGAAATTATAACTTAGGTTATGGTGCCCAGCAGGGTTTCTTTTTTTTTATTTATTTGCAGCTGTAACTCTTCACATTATGTCATAGCATTAACCTTCTTAGACTGGGAGGTGCTTCAAGGCAGGGACCATGTTTTATTTATCCCTTTATTTCTAGCTCTTAACACAGTACCTGGCACTAAGAAAGGGGTCAGTGGATGGATAAATGAATGATTGGACGAACAAAGGAAACAAAAATTATTTTATGCTGAGAGATTTACTTTTCAGTTGAGTGATGGCTATGCTTTCAAAAGATACAGCAGAGTTCTGGAGAAATGAAATTCTTCAGACATACTTTCAAAAAATAAACTTGGCTGAAAAAGACCTTCTAAGACCTCAAATGAACCTTTCAATACACCAGTAATTGTGACCTCCTTTAATTTAAAACACTCAGCATTCTTAAGTATTACATTAATTTCCAAAGTTTCTTGGAATCTTGATCTGGGGTGTAGTTATTTAGTTTACAGCTTCACTAGGCATTTTGAATCGAATCTCTACAGATTTCCATCATGAGATGGTATCACATATATACTTGTTACTTGGATAACTCTCAAGGAAGAGGAAATTTGTGAAAATGTCATACTAGGCTCCTCCAAATTTTTGTGGTCAAGATGTGTATTTTGTTCCTTCATAGTATTTTCTGTTATTACTATCATGTTGTCCTAAACAGCAATTCTATATGTAACTCTATTAAATATTGAAGTCAGTGATTCCCAACTTAGGATCAGATTTTGTTCTTATAAGTTTTATTTTATATTGATTTCCTAGAACATGATGCAAATATTTCCAAAGAAATTATGTCTTATAGTGGATATTGAGTCTCTCTACCTAGTGAAAAGATCCTTTGGTTATTAATAATATGGGAATTCATAAGGTGCTATGGTCTGAATGTTTGCGTTACCCCCAATTCATAGGTAGAAATCCTAAGTCCCAATGTCATGATGGTATTAGGAGGTGGAGCCTTTGGAAGATGATTAGGTCATGAAGTCACTGGACATTTGGGGATTCTGTTTTAAAGAGCTAACTCAATTTTACCCATATTTCCACTAAATTTTTGCCTTTTTCTTACTGCTGTGTAAGACTTCGTTATAAATTCTGAATACAGGTTCTTCGATATATACATTGCAATTACCTTCTCCTACCATGTCGTTTGCCTTTAGACTCTCTTTACAGTGTCTTTTGATGAACTGAAGTATTCAGTTTTAAAGTAGTTCTATTAATCAGTTGTGATGATATAAATATAAATTGTGGAGGCTGGTGAACAGTTTATATGAGGCTATTGCTTCTGTATCTGGTCCTGGACAAACAGAAAGGAAATATGGCCATGAATGGGGAAAGTGACATCAACCTGGATCCTGCGAAGATGTGCAGAAACCCAAGCCATCCTCTCACTGCCTCTGAGACGCCACCCTCAATGATGGGTGATCTGCAGAAGCAGCGGCAGTGCTTTGTATGGAGTCAACATGCCTCTGGCCCAGGGGTCAGAGAAGCTGAAGGAGGCACTGCTGGAGCTGCAGGCAGAGCTGCTGCCCTACACCAGCAAGCAAGCCACCAAAGAAGTGACAGTGCAAGGGATCCACAAGAGCATCTGTACTCTGTATGGACAGTGTGAATATGTTTTTGAAAATGTGCCTCCTGCTTCACCTCCAAGTTCTAAATTCCATACAAAATGTCTCTTGTGGCCCACACTGATTTGGAAATATGCAGAGAAGGAAAACATAGTTCCAGTTTAGTTATGCTGGCACAATACAAATCCACCACCTCTTGCATGTGTGGGTCTCTTTCTGAACTCTTTGTTCTGCTCCATTGATTTATTTGTTTATTCTTGCCAGAAGCCAAACTTCTTAGGTGATGCAGCTAATAACAGAACTTGATATTGGTAGTGAAAATCCTCCAAACTTTTCCCCCACAGATTGCATTAAATAGGTTTAAACTTTTGCATTTGCATGCAAATTGTAGCATCGATTTCTCAATTTCAAAACAAACGGCTGTGATTCGATTGGTATTATAGTCAATCTATATCTCATTTGTAGCATAATTGACAAATTTACATTATTGGGACCTTTAATCCAAGAACGTGATGTATGTTTCCATTTTATTAGTTTATCATTAATATCTTCATGTTTTTACCCTTTCAGGGTAAAATTCCAGCATATATTTTATTAGCTGTATGTTTTTTGATGTCATTCTAAAATTTATCTTTTTTAATAATTCATTTTCTATTTTTTAATTATAATTATATTCATTTTATAATTTTTATTATATAATTATTATTTTTAAAAAATTATGAGTATGGATAGATACAATTCATTTTAGTTTGTAGATCTCATATTTGACAATCCTGCTAAACTTACTTTTTAGTTGTCATTTTCTGAATACTTTTGAAGTTTCTACATAGGAAATCATATATAAATAATTAGATAACATTATACATTTATTTCTCTTTTTTCATTCGTATAGGTATTATTTCCTTTCCTTGTCTTCTTGTACTAGGTAGGAACTCAGTTAAATGTTGAACACAAATGGTCATAATGGATTTTACCTGATTGGTCCTAAGTTGGGGGGAGAAGCTTTCAATAATTTACTATTAAGTATGATATTTACTATAAAATTTTTTAAATACTCTATCAGATTAAGAAACCTCCCTTCTCTTCCTATGTTGAGAAGAATTATACAGTGATGAGTATTGAAAACTGTAGCTGATTTTAATTGTACTTTATAAAATGTCTGTAAGAAAATTAGTTAATCCCTTAGCTAATGGATATGTCTGGAAAGCATTCCCCTCTCATTCTAAGTTCCAGAAAATAGACACGTTCTTCATATCTTCAGAACATCACTTACTCCTCTACCACATTCATTTCTTCCCTTGATACAAATATATAGTGGCAACCTTTATTTGATCCCATACACTCACCAATTTATTATCAAGAATTAGAGTGGAAGAATAGAGTGGGGTTTTATTCAAACAGAGAAGTAAAGCCTTTGGCATGTAGAGAAATACTTGCGATCTTCTAGAAGGTGCAAACATTATAGGTATGAAAATTCTTGCAACCGCTGTCATTTGATCTGATGGAGATAGGGCTCTACGAGGAAAAGTGTAGTTTTAAAGAAAATAATAATAAAGTAGAGTGTATAGCATAGTGGTTGAAAGCTTGTGCTCTGGAGGCAAACTTCCTGAATATAAAACCTAGCTCTGCCTCTTGTAGACTACATTATGTTGGTAATTTATATCTCAGTATACTAATTTGCTAAGTGAGTGAACATAACAATTCCTATTTTATGGGGTTGTAGTGAGGATTTAAAAGAGTTTCTAAATAAAGTACTAATAACAGTGTTTGGCACATAATAAAAAGTATCATCCAAGCAAGTATCATCATCATCATCATCATCATTAAAGTGACAACACCAGCCCATGCTTTCCTGGCAACAGTGAGCCAGTTTTCCACTGATATGAAGGAGAGAATGCATTGCAACACTGAAGGAGGATAATGTAAGTTGAGTATTTATATGAAATACAATTTTTAGTGAAAAGTAGCATTTAATGTTGCACAACTATAGAAGGGACTGTTTTTATGGGGTCTTTGTATTTTTACTTTTACTGATAGATTAACTTCATTCATGACATTCTTGTTTCAAATAATGTTCCTTTGCTGTTTATTTTCTGGCTTTTAGTCATATGTTGTCTGAGCTCCATAGATATCAACAAAATGAATCTTTATTTCACCGCAGTCATTGCATTATCTATGCATATGCTTATTCTCCAAAAGAGATGCTAGCTTTCCACCAAAGATTCATACTTTTCTTGCATTGTGTTGATTCGTGGCTGAGAAGTGGCTATCCAGCCAGGGAACCACTATTCTCAGCTCTCGGCACCTTGAATCTCAGTGGGGCGATGTGACCAGTCCCCCTCAGGTGAGGGCCAGCGATGTGTGGAGAAGCAGCAAATGTGTCTGTGTCTCTTTTTCTACCCATTGGCTGAAGAAAGGAGGATGCAACCAGCAGAAGGAAGGAGACTTGATCCCTGAAAGATCACGAGGAAGTCCTCTTAACCATAAAAACTGCAGGGGATGTTGACTTCAGCAAAAAAAATATACTGTTTTGCTAAACCTCTGAGATTTCAGGGTTTATCAGTTACAGCATCTAGCAGTACGTTAACAAATACATTACTCTCCCTTCCGTTTCACTCCCTCAGAATATGATGCAATTCTCTGATGAATTGAAACTGAGAGGAGAGTAATACAAGGGTACTTCAAAAAGTTCATGCAAAGATTTGCATTATCTTTTAATTCTATTTTTCAATGAACTTTTAGAAGCATCCTCATATATTTGTTAAGGTAAGAGATGTAGGGAAGACACACTTGAGTCCATTTTCATTTGTTTATTTATTTATTTATAATTTTTATTTTTTAACTTTTTATTAGCATATTCATTGTTACAAATCATACTTGTTCTTTATGCCCCTATCCAATCTCTCCCCTTTCCCCTCTCACTCTTACTTCCCCC
>NW_007728714.1:25332-27420 GCF_000696425.1 Galeopterus variegatus | reverse complement strand
TTTCAGGGTTTATCAGTTACAGCATCTAGCAGTACGTTAACAAATACATTACTCTCCCTTCAGTTTCACTCCCTCAGAATATGATGCAATTCTCTGACGAATTGAAACTGAGAGGAGAGTAATACAAGGGTACTTCAAAAAGTTCATGCAAAGATTTGCATTATCTTTTAATTCTATTTTTCGATGAACTTTTAGAAGCATCCTCATATATTTGTTAAGGTAAGAGATGCAGGGAAGACACACTTGAGTCCATTTTCATTTGTTTATTTATTTATTTATTTATAATTTTTATTTTTTAACTTTTTATTAGCATATTCATTGTTACAAATCATACTTGTTCTTTATGCCCCTTATCCAATCTCTCCCCTTTCCCCTCTCACTCTTACTTCCCTCTCCCGCTCCCCCTTCCCCGCTTCCATCCCTTTCCCCTCCCCATCCCCCCTCTAATAACTATAGATTTGTTCTCTCCATCTGATAGATTCACTGTTCCTCTGTTGGTTTGTTGCCTAGATGATCTGTCCAGTAGTGAGACAGGTGTGATCAGGTCCTCCCTATTATCATAAATCAGATGGTTCTATCACTCTTGAGCATGCTTTGTGGAAAGAGAGGACCTCTTTTTTTTTTTTTTTTTTTTTTTTTTGGTCTCTGCTGGTGCCTCTTCTTGTGTCAATGAAGTTGAGAGTCTGGGGTGCCATCTGCACAGGGGCTGTGACTGCTGCCATGGAGACTAGCTGCTTTTGTGGCAGCCATGGCAATTTATTTTTAATTGAAACATAATTGATTGTACATATATGTGGGGTACAGCACTGAATATCCATCCCTGTGTGCAACATGTGATCTTCAAATCAGGATAATTACTATATTTATCATTACACAATGTAATCATTTTTTGTGGCCCATTACCAGTTTCTCACTCACCCTCATCCTTTGCCCCCTTTCCCACATTTGGTGGCCTCAGTTTCCTTCTCCATTTGAGTTCATTGATCTGAGTTTCAGTCATTCATTCACTCAAACAAATACCTACCTAAATTATGAGTCTCTGGCCATAATCTTTACAGCTATATTTTACAATTGATTTTGAAGTGGAAAAGTCTGCTTGTAACTTTTGTAACATGATGGGGGGAAAAGGCATTCACCATTCCTTTTGCTGAGAACTTTTTATTCATTTGAATAATTTTATTTAGGTCATCTGGAGAGAGAGATGAGACTGTAAGGGACATGGACAAACAACAGGTTGTTTAAATATCTTCTCATTTAGTAGGCATCTTGTTTCATGGAGACCAGTTACAACTTTGGGTGGGTAAGTAACTGTTGCAGAGCATCTAGATAGTAAGGAATTCAAAGTTTCTGAAAGAAAATGGGAGAGGGAGGAAGTGCTGCTGTATATGTGCACAGTGTGGGGAGAGTAAAACCAAAATCTGTTTTTCCTGCCATGATGAAACTTTGAAAAACAGAAATGCCTAATACAGAAGTTTGAAGCTACTGTTAGTGAGGCGCGCAGTGTAAAAGAGATGTGCCTGCTAATGCTTTTATAAATTTTTTAAAGAAATGCATTCTATTTCTGATTTGATTTGCTTCTAAAACAGAACAAAACACGTGTGGACATAGGGACAGGATGGTCTAAGAGCAGCATACATTTGGATTATGGAGACCAATTTTATTTCCTTCCTTTTTTTCCTAAAACTTAAATTCATGAGATATACCTAAACAGGTAACAGTGAAAATTGTGTTTCTAGTGAAGATAAGAAAATCAGGAAGTTCTGGGGTAGAGTTTAAAGTAGGCTTTTCTTCTTCAGATTGCTATACATTTGATGTTTTATTTTACTTCTTTTTTTAATTTTTAAAATTTTTATTTAGTCACCGTGTTGTACAATAGATCTGAACATATTCCTCCTGTCTAACTGAAATTTTTTATCCTTTGACCAACATCTCTCAAATCTATACAATTTCCCTTCCCTTGGGGCTCTGGCTGCCGCCCCAGATCCTGGCAACTACCATTCTGCTCTCTGCTTCTATGAGTTTGACCGTTTTAGATTTTATGTATAGGTGAGATCATGCATTATTTATTTTTCTTTGCCTGTCATTTCA
>NW_007728714.1:5822-24052 GCF_000696425.1 Galeopterus variegatus | reverse complement strand
TTATATTGGAGGAATTCACTATAATAAGAACAGTGTACAATTTCCCATTGCACTTTCACACAGAGGCAAGCAATGGACTCCAAGAGGCTTTAAGAAACTAATTAGGAAAGCAAAAGCTCTTCTTCTGGCTTGATCAAGAGCTGGAATCCATCAATTATGTGTATGGCATGGTCTTGGCTCCAAGTCCTGTTCTGCTAACTGAACATCCAAAGTTAGGAGAACACAAGCTCCTTCTATGGTGGAGTCAGTGTGCTGATATCTAAGTCTTAGAGTTTCAGCTCTTTGATATGCTTGAAAATGCCTTAATCTCCCAACTCACCAGAATTGATTGCCTTAAGCATTTTGCTGTAACTGTCCTCCAGCAATCTACAAGTGACCAGCTTCTTCTTTGGGAGACTGGCATGTAGGGAATATATTTTACTTCTCAGTATTGGCCTAATGTGTCTTCTTATCCTCTGTGGTACTTAGCATAGCACCTTGCAATGTGTACTGTGCATAGCAGACACAAAGGGTGAATGGATATTCATCTTCACTGAGCTCCACATGGCAACTCTGTTTTCTCATTCCCAGAGTAATTTTCATATTCTTGTTGCAAGAACTTAAGTCTTCTGTGATGTAGTTCTGGCGACTGGAAATCCAAAATCAAGGTGCTAGCAGGGTTGGTTTCAGGTGAGGCCTCTCTATCTGGCTTGCAGACAGCTGCCTTCTCACTGAGTCCTCACATAAACTTTCCTGTGAGTTCATGCAGGGAGAGAAAGAAAGAGCACTTCCCTTCCCTTTTTTTTAAATTTCTAGAAGTATTTTAATTTTAAAATATAAATTATGATTGTATTACATACCTTTTTTCCATGACTTTTTTTTTTTTATATTTTAGGTGATTGAAGAAATGGGTGGGTTTTATTTTATTTTATTTTTGGCAGCTGGCTGGTACAGGGATTGAACCCTGGACCTTGGTACTATCCACACCACACTCTAACCTACTGAGCTAACTGACCAGCTCCAGAAATGGGTACTTTAAAAAAAAGTTTTTAGTGTCAAGGCCATCACTTACTTCTCCATCAACATTATAAGACACAAAATACTAACCCAAATCATCCTTGATCAGTGAAACAATTTGTTTGTACCTGGTGATCCTTCCCTCTCCTACCCAATATGAAAGCTGCTTTGCGTCAGCTCTCCCAAGTTGTATGGGGGAGACTTCTGGTCAAATTGGTCAGCATGAAATTTTGTGAAATTTTAAGTATACTTTGATCTGGAAATTGAATTGATCTATTATCAGAAAAGTTGATTTTTAATGGGTAGTATTACATTTTATCCTTTCCAAAATTATTCAGGGAAACTAAACTGACAAAGCACGCATTTGGAAATCTTGTCTGGAAATTGAAAATGCATAAGTAATAATTTTTATAGAAACTAAAACTAAAAATAATTTTGGATTCTTAAATTGAAGATAATGCCTATCAAGTACTTCAAGTTACCTTCCTTTGACACCATATACATGTTTTTCTTTATTGCTTGAATGCAGCTTTGGCTGGCCTTTGTGGCTTTCTCAATCATTTTCATCTTATTGTATAGTGCAGTATTTGTGTCATGCATTTACATTTTAAAAGTTGCAGTCTATGCAGTATGACTTCCAAACAATTGACAAACCTATTCCCATGTCAAACTCACTGCTTAATCAGCAGTCACTTTATTCCCACTCTTTTCAAAGGCACTTGAACTGCCTGAAAAGCTAAGGGACAATTCAAGTGAGTGTGCCAGCCTGGTCTAAGGATGACAGTAATTATCTTGATGTGCTCCCAACTACTAGCCCTAGACCAAGTTCAACTGTCTCTTCAACATTTTCCACAGTGGGAAAAGCATAATTTTAGACTCAGACAAACAAATTTGAAGTTGATTTGGGCCACCAGCTGTGTTACCATGAAAAATTATTTTACATCCTTGGAGTTTCAATCTTCATTAAATAAAAAATACCATTTTCCCCCAGAGGGCTGTTTTGATTTATATATGGTAGCTATAAATATTTTTCACTAAAAGTCTTTATCTAAATATATTATGGTAAATATTTGAGAATAAGAATGAAATCATATTTCAAAGATATTTTATTGTGATTAGTTAGGTCGATCTTGTCATATTTAATGTATTTATCCTTTCTTAAAAATGTTAGAATCAGAATTTCATTATGTTTTCTGGAATAACAGACTTGGGGACTTTACACTGTGACTTTACTAATTTTTGCAAATTGTTTTGCCTGCTACTGCTGAATGTAGGTTGAATTTTAAAGCCCACTGTTTTTATGCTTGTGGGGTTTTGGGTTCATTTGTCTGATATATTAGACATGATTGTTTGGGATAATGGCTTAATTTTTGCTTTTTTATTATTATATCTGGGGCTTTAGAAATGACTGGAATTCAAATAAGGTTTGGGGTCAGGCAACAGAGAGTAACAGAAAAGACTGAGGGAAAAGAGATACGAGATGAGATTTATACATGAAACAAATTTTAGTGAAATACATGAAATCCTGGCAACTTTTTAAAATTTGAGAGCTAGTTGCCTATGTATATTAGGCAACATCTTACATTCTCTATCATATCTATAGCTTGGGGAAGCTGACATTTACAAAAAAGATGTTGCCAATAAAATTCAGAGCATCTACTGATGTGCTTGAAAACATTGCTCTTAATAATTCTTAGATACACGTCATTCTGATTTAGTCCTTTTGGCACAACTGTTTTGACTCCAGAGACTCCTTCCCCCCAAATTCAAGCCATGCTGTTCTCAGCTTTTTATATTTATTATTACCCAATAATCTTCATACTTGACATCATTCTATCAGGGGCCTTAGCCAATCCCCAAGCCTTGGAACTGACAGTCCTACCTCGTCTTTGTTTTTCTTGCTCCAGGGATATAAATCCCTCTTATCCCATCTTTAAGCCTTAATGAGGGCTCCATCTGGGGGAATTGGAGGGAGGAGGTGCCATCTATGTCATGTTGAGGATCAGGGCTGCTCTTTATATCTATCACTGATAGTACAGAGCAGTACTTTTATGATGTGGACATGTTTCACCCGAATTAAATCTAAATAGTTTTATCAGCATGCCCATATGGCCAAAAAAGCTGTATCAAGTTTACCAAAATGTTCTGTTTCAGACTTTCCCAATGCAAAGATCAATATGTATGCGTCGGAGAGTATTAGGCTTTTTTGGTGTGGATTTTCTTTTTTTTTTTGTCTTTTTTTTTTTTTTTTTCGTGTCCAGCAATGGATCGCAACCCTCAGTGTCGCGCCCGTACCGGACCGGGACCAGCAACGGGATCGCAACCCTCGGTGTTGCTCCCGCAACTCGCTCAACCAGTGAGCGGGAACCGGTCTGTATGTGGGATCCGAACCCTCGGCGGCAGCGCCGCTGCGCTTCCAAGCGACGCACTGTAGCAGTGCGCCACCGGGCTGGCCCCTTGGTGTGGATTTTCTTATTTTCTTTTGTTTTTAGATTTTTTCCCCTCCTTATTCATGCTGATGGTATTTTACCAAAAAAATTCAAATACTCTAATGTTGAAAATGATATTCAGGGTCACCCTTTTCCAGGAGATACCGTTTGCATTTATTAGTACTACTTTTCAGTTTCTCCTTATGTGCTGTAAAGTTGTAAAAATGCCTTCCAGTTGATTTCTTAGGTAATAGCAGAATCTGTTTTCCCGAACAGTAGCATGGGGATTCTTGATATACCACCTTCTAGAGGTACTGAAAGCAACTGGATAAATGTGCTGAAATCTGTATTTATTCACAAACTCTTTAGAGGCTGAGTCACTGCCATACATGTCAGTTCAAGTCATTGTTTCTTTTGTCTAAATTGTTGTTGTTGAACCACATCCATCTGTATATGTAACACTAATTTGGTAACAGCTTCTTTATACTAAGTCAGAATTCATTTTACCTGGTGGTTTTATTTTAAATATATGAGATGTATTAAATAACATTCAAATAAGTAATATAGATTTAACTCAAAGAATATGGAAAGAAAAGCCATACAGGCACATTGGAAATGAAACAGAGTCTGGCACCTGACAGTGATTAACAGGTTGAACATATTAAACTAGATCTAAATCTTTGTAAATAATCAAAAGACAGAAAACCTTTTTATTAAAAACGACTTCAACAATTTAACAGATCTATGAGATTTGAAAAAAATTGATTTGTTTATGCATCATCAATCAATATTAGGATAGGCCAGGAGATTTTTAACACACCACACACACAAAAAAACCAAAATTAGTGAACTATCCCAAATTTCATCTGACTAAAACCAGACTTCTGGGTATTTGGAAACACCAAATTACTGATGAAAAATATTCATCTTGAATGGATATTTGATCTTATATATATTACTAATAAATAAAACATAATATTAATAGGTCTGACTTATGTAATATTTATGAAAGTATGTCTTTGTAGTCAAAAATAAAGCAGTCATTTAAATATACTGTTTTAAATAATTTTGATTAAAATATTGGATATAGTGTGATATACCCAGATTGACTGCCAGCATCTATCTATGGTGGGAAACTATTCATTTCTTTATTTTATTTTGCCTTATGATAAAATAAGTATATTGTGGTGACTTTTCTAAAGAAATCAATCTTTTCTGAGAAGGAATTTGAATATCAAAAAAGTGGAGACATTAATATGTTATGTGCACAGTTTGATAAGCCCTATAACAATTTGTAAAATTTGTTTGGGTGCACCAATTTTATACTACCTACAACGTGATAGTATATAGTATTAGTGATAGTATATAGTGATAGTATTTTTTTATGGTATATTGAATATACAAAGCTCTAAAACATATCCAGATAGACAGCAACTGTGTAGGCCATTTTAATAACCAAATATTTTAGCACAATACCCTGTTCTGTGCATGTACAGAAGGAAAACCAAACTTTGAAGAGAGAAACTTCTTCAAACACTGGCTTTTTCTTAGACAAGCCAGTCTTCTGAAAGATAAAACAGTTCTCTAATCTTTCATCACTTTGTCTTCTGAATACAACAGGAGATCAGTTCAGAATTAGCTGGTGAGGTGAATACAAGGAGAACCTATTCGTATGTGTTCACTGCCCATTCCCAGAATAAAACATGTTTCCTCAACAAATCTTTTTCATGGACTTATACAGTACTTTTAAAGTTTTATTTGGACATAACTCCAGAGATGTGAAAAGTGAATAGGTAATAAGATAAAACAATAAGCTTGGCCCTCAAAACATGCAATTCTTCCTCTAAACAAATCTCCCTTATTGGTAATCTGGCTCAAATTATATATGTATAGAAATATCCTGGGTAAGTAACTTGAACAAAGCATAATATCTGGTTGAGATAAAAGTCTTCTTTGAATGTTGTTTGTAATATGAAGACTTTGCTCACTCATTGGATAGATTCCATCAAACACAGCCGGGAGCAATATATAGTGTGGATTATATGACTTTACTGTAATGGACATGCAAATACATATTTTTCACATACAGTATACAAAACATCTTAGCAGGACAATTGGATAATGGAGCCAAAAAATCAGAAAACTGGCAAATGTACAATGGATTACTATGGCTTTATTCCACACTTCAAAAATAATGAACATTTAATTCATCTGATGCCTTTACTAATTGGAGACACATTGGCTAGAGGGGTGTTTGTGTTCACAAACACTCTCAATTACTTCCATGTTAACCACATTTCACAAACTTCCAACTTGTGAACTATCTTCTAAAAAAATTCATGTAGCAAAACTTGCAGAATTAACCAAATCAAGTTTTCATCCTTTTTTTTTTTTTTTTACCTTTTCCTCTCAAATTATGCTTGACTAAAGTCAGATTTCATGTTTCATTCTCATGTGGCAATTTAAACATAGTTATAACTATCACAAACTTAGAAACTAAAAATTTTAATTTATTGTGCCAAAGATTGCCAGGTTAACATTAAACTTTTAATGGTGTTTCCTGAGTCCTGCAATTTATTGTCTTCTTTATATATAATTCTGTAAATTTAGCTATAGTAAATAATAATAAAACTGTCTTGATTTGTATAGCTTTACAGCTTACAAAGGGCATGTATTCATTCATTTCACCAGTAAATGTTTGTTGACACATATAATGCGCCATACATTCTGCTGGGCTCATGAAGTAAAATGGACAAGATAAAGAACTGGAAAGCTATAGTGAAACTTTCAGTCCGGCCTCATAAAATCCTCACACACGCCTGTGAAATGGTTACCTATGAAGTCTCCTGTTATACTTCACCCTGAAGTAACCACAATCTAAATTTTGTGTTAATTTACCCCATGCAATTATATGCCTAAACAATATACTTTTCAGTGTTGTTGGTTTTTTTTTTTTTTTTTTTTTTTCCTTTTTTTAAAAGGGAATATACCGGAGGTTTTTTTTTTTGGGTTTTTTTTTTTTTTTTTTTTTTGCCTTTATGTAAATGGAATGATACCGTAGGTTTTCTTCTGTGGCTTGCTTATTTTTCATTCATAATCGTTTTTTGTATTTTTTCATGTTGCTTTGCATAGCTGTAGTTGTCCATTTCCACTGCTACAGAGTATGAATATGCAACAATTTATTGATCAATTCTATTGCTGGTGTATGTTTATGAGGTCCAATTGCTCCATATATTTACTAACTCTTAGAATTGTTAGATGCATCATTTTTTACCAAGATGGTGAATTAGAAAGGTATCTCATTACAGCTTCAGTTAGCATTTTCTTAGTTACTAATAAAGTTAGGATCTTCCACAAGTTAATTGGTCATTTGTATTTTAAGACTTGCCATCTTTTCTATTTTTAATATTTTTCATTTTCTTGTTGATTCATACATATTCTTTAATATGTATTTTCTAAATACTAATCTTTATAAGTACTATGCGTTTTCTAAATATTTTTCCCAGATAGGACTTGCCTTTTGACTACCTTTATTTAAACATGTTTCCTTAAGTTCTTGATAATCAAAAGTTCTTAAAATTAATGAATTCTAATTTACTGATATTTTTATCCATGATTTTTATATTGTGCCGTGTTTAAGAAATTTTCTTTACCGCAAAGTTACAACAATATTCTCCTATGCTTTCTCCTAAAAGTTTTAAAACCTTGACAACCCAAAAAGTTTTGTGTTTATTGCTTTGGAGGGATCCAGTTTACTGATGTAGAACCAATTTTCCACATACCAATTTACTGAATAGTTCAGTTTGCCAGTATCAACATACACTGATTGTGTGACATACCCTATAGGACCCTATAGGATCACGAAAGCAACATTGAATAAACATGTTGATAGTAGCATCACTGCCACCTTCAAGATATGAAAAAAGAGAGTTTTCAATAGTTTGCCATGCGCATTTGCTATAGTTTATTTTTAGACAACTCATATTTAGAAAGTTTCCTTTTATTTCTAGTTTATTAAAAGTTTTCTACCAAGATCCCTTTCTATGCCTATTTTACATACACTCATAGATTTTACAGTGTTCAACTTATCTGTCTTGAGATAAACCTTTTTATGGTTCTATTCATTTTATGTATACCAGGATTCAGTTTACTAGTAATTGGTTTAGAATTTTTGTATCTGTGTTCATCAATGAGATTGTCCTACAGTTAATTTATTTCTTGTTTTGTCTCTGTCAAACTTTGGTATTGACCCTCAGAAACTGAGTTGTACAATGTTTTAACCTCTTCTATTCTCTGGAAGAGGTTATATGAGATTGACAATACACTTTTTATTTTTTAATTTTGAATGTCTGGTAGACTTACCAGTGAAGGTTTCTGAGACTGACATTTGTTGCATTTGTGAAAATTTCTTCTACATATCTTTTGATTCACTAATTCTGTCTTGTGCGTATATGTCCAACCAAATGTGGCTAATGAGTTTTTAATTTTATTGTATTATTAATTCTACAATTAATTTAGTTATTTAAATTTTTTCATTGTTTCTCATTCTTTGAAGATTACTTTCATTTGCCATTTCTTCCTTTAAACATGGTAAGCATAGTTGTTTTTAATATTTTTTTGTCTGATAATCCTAATATCTGAAGTCTTTGCAGATGTTTGCTATTTTTTTCTTCTATTGTCTTCCATATTGTCTTATTTCCTCATGAGTTCTGTTGTCTTTGGCTGCTTGCTAGTCCTTGCCCATAGAAAATTATTTATGAAGTTCATCAGGGGCTAAGATAGATGTGACCTCCTCCAGAGAGAATTTGTTTTTACTTCTTCCAGTTCCTTAGGGATGCTAAAATTTGGGGCAATCATTTGTACAACTTCAAGTTGTGTGATCTATGTAGAATTAATATAACTAGTGGACAGATCCATGTAAGACCAATGTGTGGTGACAACTTTGCAGGATTTTTTCCCTTTTCTTAGTATTTCTTATCCTTTATCACCTGTGCTGAACCCCAAGACAACTTTGTATGCTATTTCTCAGTGTTGGAGGACAAAGAGGGCTTAGATCACACATAATGCTTTAACATCATAGGTTAATTTTGACAAGGTTTTTACAATATTTTTCTAGCATGGTGCTAAAAATCTAAAAGTACTTAATAAATGTTAGAAAACATCACTATACTGATACTCTTCAATAAACACTTATTAAGCATTCCATTTTTCATGGTGCTCTGCCAAACTCTACAAAAAGAATGCTTTTTGTTCAGAACATTTTTTAATAGATTGATTATTTATTATGAATCATAAATAAGTTCATAGTATGCACAAGGCAAGGGATCAGATATTTGAACTTGAAGGTACGTAAGTCCAAACCCTTAAGAAATTTTCTATTTTGTTGGGGAGAAAGAATATGTTGGAATAACTGATGCAGCCCATGGATTGCCTCCTACCTTCATCCCACCTGACTATGTCTGGCTGCTAAATACCAAGAATCTTTTTAATTGTTGAAGGAGAAATACTTAGCAAGCCAACCAAATAGGCTCTTTATATACACAAATATAAAGCAAAGTCCTTCTCTGATATCAGAGATGTGGTTCAGAGCTTAAATGGTTTCAGAGTAAGAATGTAAGAAATTTCTAGCATGAGAAAGTCTAGCTCTGCAGGCTGGGTTGCTTTGGGAGTGATGAACTAACATGAAGGGCAAGAGAAGGATCAGGAAGTGTTGGGTTGGACATCGTATCTTTTATATCTTTCCTTATTTTTAAGTTACTTAAATCCCATGAAGAACAACATTATATGTGTTTTGTTTATAAATGCTTTTAAGCATTGCAGAGAATGCTAATTTCCATGTCACTTATATAGTCCCAATCAATCCCAGTGCTCCTTGTGCAGGTTAACACTGTATAAATTCAGAGTTTATCTTTACACAAATTTGCGTGTGTATGTATCCATGTGTGATTTTATATATTTTTAGAAGTAGTGTTACATATGTGTTTACTGTATGGAGCAGTATGTTCAGTGGTGGGGAGAGCAGGCTTAGGCTACCTGTGTAACCTCAGGCAAGTTACTTAACTCTCTAAGACTCACCTGTTAGTTGGTGATAAAAAAAAAAAGGGGGGGCCAATGAAATCAATGTTCATCTTTGAAAAGGTTAATAAAGTAGATAAAGTTCTCTCAAGAGCAAGAAAAAAAATATGAGATTCAAATACTAGGAAAAATGAAAGGGAATATTTGTAGAGTCAAGATTTAAACATAATAAGATAATAACATTTTATGTCATTAAATTTAAAAATTTAAACTTAAAAATTCACTGGTTGTTGCATGAAATGCTCTGTGTATATCTGCCAAATCCAGTTACTCTAAATTCTGGTTTAAATCCTACATTTCTCTATTAATTTTTGCCTAGATGATCTATCCAATGTTGAGAGAGGGGTGTTCAGGTCCCCAATATTATCATATTTGGGACTATGTCTTTCCTAAGGTCTAATAATGTTTGCTTTGTATATCTTGGTGCTCTAAATTCTGGTTTAAATCCTACATTTCTCTATTAATTTTTGCCTAGATGATCTATCCAATGTTGAGAGAGGGGTGTTCAGGTCCCCAATATTATCATATTTGGGACTATGTCTTTCCTAAGGTCTAATAATGTTTGCTTTGTATATCTTGGTGCTCTAAATTCTGGTTTAAATCCTACATTTCTCTATTAATTTTTGCCTAGATGATCTATCCAATGTTGAGAGAGGGGTGTTCAGGTCCCCAATATTATCATATTTGGGACTATGTCTTTCCTAAGGTCTAATAATGTTTGCTTTGTATATCTTGGTGCTCTGATGTTGGGTGCAAATAGATTTATGACTGTTATGCTTTATTGCTGGATAGATCCCTTTATTATTATTTAGTAGTCTTTGTCTCTTTCTATAGTTTTTGGCTTCAAGTCTATTTTATCTGATATAAGAATAGCTACTCCTGCTCTTTTTTGGTTTCCATTTGTGTGGTATATCTTTTTCCATCCCTTCACTGTTACTCTGTGTGTGTCTTAACAGGTGAGGTGAGTCTCTTATAGACAGCATATAGTTGGATCTAGCTTTTTAATACAATTAGCCAGTCTGTGTCTTTTGAGTGGGGAATTTAATCCATTTGTATTTAGTGTTGTTACTGAAAGGTATTGTTTGTCCTACTTCTTGCATTTTATTGGTTTTCATTTAGATGTTTTAAATATCTGTTGTTTCTTTATTTCCCTTTTATTATTTGTCTTTGGTGTTTGTTGGTTTTTTTGAGGTGGTAAGATATAGTTCCTTTCTCTTTCTTGTTTGCATTTTTGTTCTACTGAAGGGTTTTGGTCTTTCTTGCATATTAATGGTATTGATTATCACTTTTGGATTCCAGATGCAGGACTCTCTTGATGATTTCTTTTAGGGTTGGTTGTGTGGTGGTAAATTCCTGCAGTTTTTATATGTCTGGAAAGTACACTATTTTTCCTTTATTTCTGAATGATGGCCTTGCTGGGTATAGTGTTCTTGGCTGGGAGGTTTTTTGTTTTGTTTTTTCAGTATTTTGAATATATAATCCCATTCTCTTCTGGCCTATAGAGTTTCTGTTGAGAACTCTGCTGTTAGTCTGATGGGGACTCCCCTATAGGTGACTTAATGCTTTTCTCTTGATGTTTTTAGGGTTCTCTCTTTGTCTTTGAGTTTTGCCAGTTTGACTATCATGTGTCTTGGAGAAGATCTTTTTAGATTGAATCTATTTGGGCATCTTTGAGCCTCCTGAATCTGAAGGTCTGTGTCTCTCACTATGCCTGAGGAGGTTTCTGCTACTATTTCATTGAATATGTTCTCAACACCTTTTCCTTTCTCCTCCTATTCAGAAACACCCATGATTTAGATGTTTGTGAGCTTAAGGTTGTCTGCTATCTCTCTTAGATCTTCTTAATTTTTTTAAATTCTTTTTTGTCTGCCTGAGTTATTTGAAGAGACTGTCTTCATGATCAAAAATTCTTTCTTGTGCTTGCTCTAGCCTGCTGCTTAAGCTCTCAGTTATGTTTTTTTTTTTAAATTTCATTGAACGACTCCTTCAGTTCCATGAGTTCTGCCACATTCTTTTTAAAAGTATTAATCTCTTTGTAAATTTCCTCCTGTATATCCTGGATAGTTTTGCTCTGTTCATTGTGCTGTCTACACCTTCTTATATCTCACTGAGTTTCCTTAAAACTTTTACTCAGAGTTCCTTTTCAGTCATTTCAAGAGTTTCATGCTCTTTGGGGTCTGGTACTTGAGAGTCATTGTATTCCTTTGGTGGACTCAAATTTTCTTTTCTTTTCTTTCTTTTTTCTTTTTCTTTTCTTTTTTTTTTATCTCTACATTGATGTCTGGTCATCTGGTAGAGCAGTTGCTTCTTCTATTACTCTCCTTCCCTGGACTCCTCTGGTGACCTTCCCCATGTCAATGCTGTTGAATGGTTGGTGATCTGCCTGCACAGTGGCAGTGGCTGCTCTGGCTGCTGCTGTGGTAGCAGACTGCCCTTGTGGTGGCAATGGCTGTAGTAACAGTGTTGGTATGTTGCCCATGTGGCAGCAGTAGTTCCAGTGGTGGCAGGCTGCATGCATGACAGTGGTGGCTGCCTTGCAGTGCCGGTGGTTGTGGCAACTGCAGCAGTGGTGGTTGCAGCAGCCACCTTCTTGGCTGTGGTGTTCACAGTAGCAGTCTGTGCAGCTAAGTGTCCACAGCAGCATCAGGATGGCCTCACAGTGGTGGCAGTGGTGCCAGCAGCTGCAACTGCCTTCCTGGAGTCTGCAGTGTCCTTGGCAGCAGCAGGGTTGCCTCATGGGGATGGTAGTGTGCCAGGGGCTGCAACTGCCTCCCTTGGCAGCAGCAGGGTTACTTCATGGTCGTGGTAATGGCAGCAGTGGTTGAAGCTGCCTCCCTCGCATCTTCAGTGCCCATGGCTGCAGTCATGGGCCACCTGTAGGACTGCTGCTCTGCAGGAAGCTGCTCTGCAATGGGTGATGGTTCTAGGACTGGACAGTGGCTCTAGCAACTGTGGCAGCAGTGGTGGTGGGCTCATTTCAATCTTCTGAGGGAGGAACGCTCCCTGGGTACCTCTAATCCACCATCTTCCCAGAAGTCTAGCCACTACAATTTATTTATTCAACTGTTAAAGGATATTATTTTGATTTTCCAAAATTTTTTTTCAATGTTTCTATGAACATTCTTGTATTAGTCAGGGTTCTCTAGAAAGACAGAAAATAGGATATGTATATAAACATATACATATGTTTATAAACAAACATATGTTTATAAACATATACATATGAGGGGGTTTATTAGGAAAATTGGCTCATGCAATTGTGAAGGCTGAGGAGTCCTATGATAGGCTGCCTGCAAACTGGATGCCAGTAGCATACCTCTGTCTAAGTCTGGAAGCCTCAGAACCAAGGAAGCTGATGTGTGACTCTCAGTCTGAGGCCAAAGGCCTGAGAGCTGGGTGTGCCACTGGTGTAAGTTCTAGATTCAAAAGGCTGAAGAGTCTCAAGTTCATACATCCATGGACCGGAGAGAAGAATATATTCCAGCTCCAGTGGATAGAGGGAGAGATTCCTTTTCTTCTGGTTTTGTTGTCTCTGGGCCCTCAGTGGTTTGTATGGTGCTTGCCTATGCTGAAGGTGGATCTTTCCATGTACTCAGGCTTACATGCTAATCTCTTCTGGAAACACCCTTGTAGACACACCAAAAAATAATACTTTACCAGGTTTTTAGGTATTCCTTAATCTAGTCAGTCAAGTTCACACCTAAAATTAACCACCACAAAACACGTACACTTTTTTAAGGAAAAATTTGTGCAATTTTAGAGATATATAACTACACAAGTATAATTAAAGTTATGTACATCTTCAGTTTGAATAGATATCAGCAAACCCTCTTCCAAAATTGTTGTATCAATTTATACCACTGTCAAGGATTGAGGGATTGTCTTTATTTTCCCAATTCTACAATGTAATCTTCATGAAGGCAGAGACCTTTTATTCTATTCACTGCTATATTTTCAGTCAATTTTTAATTAAGTAGATAAATTTGATATAGACATTTAAGCAATTTATTTCCTTAAAAATCACACTGAAGTGAAATCAATTTATTCTTCACAGCACATCATTTTCTTTTCCATAATTCTATTTGTTTATACATAAGATTCCTCTGCCAATAATTGTGTCTCCCTTCCTTGGTCATTCTCAGTCAGGGAAATTTCTCCCCAAGAGATATTGTAACCATGCAAGGACAATTACGGCACAGTCTTGAAGATAGGGCTTGGTTAATCAGTTCTGCCTACCCCAAGAGAATAAGCCAATAGGCCAGAGTGAGCTTTAATTCAAATCTACAACTACTTTGAGAGTTTGTCCATGTAGCTGTGCATTTTTTACATTCACTTAATGAATATTTATTGAACAACCACTATGTGGCAAGACTGTGTTATAGGAGCAAAATCAGTCCCAGCCTCTGTCTTCATGGGGCTTACGTTTGGCAATACATACAGATATTTTATAAATAACTATAGAAATAAATGCCAAATCATGAATGAGATAAATTCCACAAAGTGGAGGTACATAGATTCGTGGGAGGATAACATGGAATCATTTTCATAGTCAAGAAAGTTATAAAGAATTTCTGAAAAAGTAGCAAGTGAGTTGAGATTTTAAAAGTTAAGCATACAGAGAGAAAAGAGAAAAGCATTTCAAGTCTAGGGAAAAGCAAATATAAAATCCTGTGCATAATGAACATAAGTCCCAGCAACTGTAAGAAAACTAGAGTAATTGGTCTGCAGAAAGCCAGGGGAACACAGGAGCAAACTGAGCCTGGACAAGGAAATACGTTTTTGC
Source organism: Galeopterus variegatus (assembly GCF_000696425.1). Lineage (NCBI taxonomy): Eukaryota > Metazoa > Chordata > Mammalia > Dermoptera > Cynocephalidae > Galeopterus > Galeopterus variegatus. The sequence goes on along the minus strand of NW_007728714.1, from coordinate 9,769 downwards.
TTTTTAAAGAAAGTATATCTTTATTCTGTGCACAATTCGAAGACATGAAGTGTTCTAAAAGTGTGTAGCATTGCATTGGAAACATGACATGGTGCATGATCAAATTTGCATTTAGAAAAGGTCACTTTGGCTGAAAAGTTGATAGTGTTTGGAGGCAGTAGGCAAGTGTGGAAGCAGGAAGACTTCTTAGTGGCCTATTGCAGAGACCCACAAAGGAGAGGTGATGGGCTCTGTTTGGGTAGTGGCAGGGATGAAGGCAAACAGAAACACTCTAGCGAGATGTCTAAGCTAATATCAGCAGGACTGATTCTGAGTTGTTTAAGTGGATGAAGAATGAAGAGGGGTCGAGGACAGCAGTTGGATTTCTGGCGCCGACAACAGGTTGGATGTTGCTGCTGCTCACTGAGATGAACATGGCAGAGGAAGATTCTGAGATCTAGTTTCATCTGGTGAGCCTGGGAAGGAGGCTGTTCCAGGTGGACAGAATGACGTGACTTAGACATCACTAGGTAAATAATAGTGTTTTTAGTGAGTAGCAACTAATCAGCTTGATCCAAGTATGAGATTTATGCAGCCTAATGTTGGAATTTAAAGAGTGACATTTAAGTACATTCCTCATTCCATTAAAAAGTATGAATTAGTTGAGAAATAAAGTTGTCAGAGAACAAAATTTACCTTATTAATGCAAAGGCTGAGCAAGCAACCATAGGGGCATCCCACTAATTCTTCTACACATTGAATTTGCCTTGTTCAGACTGCAGCCTTTCTAGTCCGATGAGGCAGAGCCTGCTTAGTTCATTTACTTTTAGCAGGGAAGGACAGGAGAGTGCATGCTTCTTGCAGGTAGGCAGATTCTAAATTTTCCAATTGGTTAAGTTACTTTAGCTCCTCAGAAGGGAGTAAGTGAGGGTGTGGAGAGAAGAGCAGAAACTATAATTCTCAAACCTTCTTCCTTTCTTAATATGATCCCAGGAAAGGCAGGCAGGGGATATTTTCCTACAGATAATACTGGCATTGTAGAACTAGAAGGGACTGTAGAGTTCAAGTTGAACCAAATTTTTAAGGGCCACAAATGCCAGGCTACGACATTAGTGTTTTAATTAGAAGAGATTGAGGAAAAGCTTCAGGGTTTTGAATGAAAACATGGCAAGGTGAAAATGCTATGGAAAGTACTGTAAATAGTGACTTATATAACCAAAAGGATTTGAAAAATGTTGTCCGCAGAGGGCCTCCAGCTTTGATTCTATTATTATGAGCTGATAAGCACCTGAATATTGGTGTGGCACATTTAGGTTTATTTTATTTTACTTTGTAAGGCTTCCAAGATATCTTTAGCCAAAATGTTCCCTAATCACTACAAAATTTATGTAATTTAGTCAACTAAGGAGACTTATGCTTTAAGCAGATATGAATAACTACCTTTTAAAGATGTATAATTTTTAAACAAGCACCTACGAAAGGGCACATGTAGTCATTTATAAAGATAAGCACTCCTTCCTTCCCACTTTTTAAAAATTATTTGTCAGTGCCAGACTCATAGATCACATCTATGAATATATTAGAGTTTACCTATATGATTTTTTTTAATTAGCATGCTTTCAAAATCACTCAGTGTTGAAAATTTGAATCCAAGCTTATTATTTTCTCAGAAAGACTTAGCTGTAAAAGTGAAATGGAATTGTCAGGAAAAAAAATTTTCTAAACTGCTAATCAATGAGTTTTTGAATATGAAATAAATAAATTTTAGATACTATAGGAGTATAAGAAAATTAACCTTAAATTACATTGAAAGAGTTAAGCAGGTTGATGAACTGCTATATATATTGGGAAAAGTCTTAGATGCCAAAGTTCCAAAACCAATAAAATATTCTGATTATTTCTTGTGAAAATTTTGTACTTCTCCAGTGATGAATGATTTATTTTTTCACTGCTGGAAATTTTGTAATTATTAACTTTTCCATAATTAATGAGTACAAGTTGAATCACATGTGAGAGTCTAATTTTTATTATATGAGGCTTTCTATGTTTTCAAAAAATAATTGTCTAATTTTTTCTCCAAGGACTAACAGTTAATAGATAATTTTCAACATTGCTGTGTTCATATCTCCTGAGATTATTAGATGTGAATAACTTTTTATAAACAGAATTCTCTGGGGTGGAATTTCTTATCCTTTGTAGCTCCATGGAATGCCATGTCCCAAGAGAGCTGTGAATTTGGGAACAGCAATAACTGAGCCCAGACTTGTTAGTCTGGAAGCTTTTGGGTGTTTACTATTGTAGGTGACTTCACCACCCTGTGACCTGTTGAAGGAACAGTCTGAGCCTGGTGATTTTTTTTTTTTTTTTTGTCTTTTTCCGTGTCCGGCAACGGATCGCAACCCTCAGTGTCGCCCCCGTACCGGACCGGGACCGGCAACAGGATGGCAACCCTCGGTGTTGCCCCCGCGCCTCGCTCAGCCAGTGAGCGGGAACTGGTCTGTATGTGGGATCCGAACCCTCGGCGGGAGCGCCTCCACGCTTCCCAAGCGGCGCACTAGCGCAGTGAGCCACCGGGCCGGCCCGAGCCTGGTGATTTTTACCTGCAAGACCCTTACCATTTTATGGCTACCATTGGAAATGAGAAAAAGGCATTCTCCACATGTAACAAAGTAAGTAGTTAAAAAACAAAGCAAAATGTGAGTAACAAAGCAAGACAAATACTCATATGTTCAGGGTACCTTCTTTATTTTCTCCGGATTACCTGAGATTTCTGGATTTCTTTTGAATTCGATAGTATTATGATTTTAATTCAGTGTGCTTGCTTTCTACAATACAAATTCCAGCCAATGACTATACAGTTGCAGTTTATTGAAATGGTCACTGGCGTAAAGCCTTTCCCATATGCTTACTTTTAAAAAGGTAAGCTTGTTCAGTGACTAGTGCTACCCCTGCCAAAATGTGCAGTTAGAAGACAAGTACAGGAATCTGCTAAAAGCACAATTACAAAGTAGTGACGTCACAGCTGAATCTTGTTGATCCCATTTTCTCTCTGCAGATGTTTTCCAGTCTTTATACTGTGTCAATGCAACATAAAGAGTGTATAACTTGAAGAACGACTTGTTTATTAGTTGTTTCTAAGAGTTATACTTCATTATTGGAGCAGGATATAGAAATTTGAAGGGCATTATTACTTAGCCAATTTAATCTGCATTTGGCTAGAACACTCTTCAAGTTCTGCAGATAGGGTCCAATTATTATGCAAATTTAGATTGTTGTCTTATTATAGTTGAGGCAAAGATGTGCAAAAAAGAAGACAGCAGCTGTTTACATGAAAAAAGAATTTAACTGGATTTGAACCCTGTTGAAGGCCAGACAAGTTTAGGCAAAAACCCAGTAGGAACATTCTTTCTATGATATTAAAACTTGTGAATACATTAATGTCTTTTTGCAAAACCTAAAATCCTAGCAAATTTCTGTTAGTGCCCATATTATAGTTTAAAACTGGGCTAGGCTGATAATTTAAAATAAAGAAGATTTTTAAATTAAGTTATAAAATGTAAGGGAATTAATCTGAAATGGATTACTAACAACAACAAAAGCAAAGATAATTATTATAAAGATAATACTATATATCCTACTTAATATAATTTTCCTATTTCTATATTTCTCTCTTTTGAAATTTTCAAGGATGTCTGCACCAGAAAGAGTAGCCAGAATTGTCTCGAGATTCTCTGTATGAGCTTCTTTGAGGACTTCAAAAATAGTTTGTGTTACTCTTTATTTACATAGCAAAAATACAAGCAAAACACAAATTACAAAAAGTGTAATATTCAAAATTGCTCCACTGAAAAGAATTGGACAATTTTCCAAAAATAGAGTTTTGCCTGAGGTTGTATCTTACCTGATTAAATCAGTTGTGTGTGTGTGTGTGTGTGTGTATGTGTGTGTGTCTGTGTGTGTGTGTATGT
>NW_007728714.1:868-1442 GCF_000696425.1 Galeopterus variegatus | reverse complement strand
TGAGTCTGACATGAACTTGGGAATCATTTTCCCATCAACTGCTTTTCCCCATCTGTCCAGAATCCCCAAATACTTACGGCATAATTTTTACGTAAACCTGTAGTCAGCAAATGCTGTAATGTAATTAATTAAATATTATTTAATATGGAGCCAAGTAGTATACTCTGATTTTATCTTTTTAATATAACTTTATTCCCTGAGTTAAATAATTATTTCACTTTATGTTAGTTTAGTTTTCTTTGTGCCTACTGCTTAGTTTTGCTCAAATACTACCACTTATCTTTCAGTTATACTTTTTCTTCTCCCGTGGAATGTCTCCCCTGCAGCCTGCCATCTTCCTCTTCTAATTTGGTTACTCTCTGGACAGTGTGAAGTTATTGCCTTGGACTTCCCCTCTTTGTTCTCCAGATCAGATCCCATTTCTAGGATCCTATCTTCTGCTTTTTTGTTCTACTCCCTTTTTGCTTGCTGCCTCCACAAATAGTTTGCATAGTAGTTGTATTAGTCTGCTTCTGTTGCTTATAACAAAATACCTGGAACTGGGTAATTTATAAGAAAATGAAATTTGTTGCTT
>NW_007728714.1:0-582 GCF_000696425.1 Galeopterus variegatus | reverse complement strand
AAATTATTAACCCAGGTGGCCATTCTTTACTAGCTTACTAACTAGATCTTTTTGAGGTTAATAGGAACTGAATCTGTGACTTGACTTCATGGAGGATGGTCACCATGAGTCAGTTCCCACTGAAGAAGTTCTTTGATGTTTATCTGCAATTTTATGATTACGCCTGCACGTCCCTGCTTAGATCACCATGAATCAGCCCCCCTACCACCTGCCCCTGTAAAACTCTTCAGCAAGTCTGGGAAAAGTGGAGATGGTCTTTGAGACATGAGTCCACCATGAAAGGCTGCCTTTCCTTACACCAACACTTGTCTCTCCATTATTGACTATTGAGCCATGAGCAAACAGGCCTTTGGGGTTTCGGTAACACATTCACCTGAATGCAGGTTTCACTGGGAAGTTTATGCCCCTGGGAGATTCTGGCAAACTTACTTCTAGAATACCCGGTCTCACAGCATCTGCTACTTTATGGACCTCCCCACAATTGGCTAATTCTTAAGATTATTTCCCTTTGAAAATTATTACTTATATCAGGGTAATAAATACACATATTTTATTTTTTTGTAAAGTCCAGTCCTGGTCTCT
>NW_007728713.1:332888-342409 GCF_000696425.1 Galeopterus variegatus | reverse complement strand
TTACTAGTTGTTATTATTCTCCTTCAGCCTCTATTTTTCAGTCTCTAAAATGAGGAAGTTATGCTTATATTCTTTACAAAACATAAGCAATATCATTCATTGTGTGTGTAATAATTTTGCATTTATTAATTTTGCTATATATGCACTCTGTTAGATATCCTTTGAATTTTTTACATGCAAACTATTTGTCAGGCAATATGCTCGATGCTTGAAAATTAGTGATGAGGGGGAAAAAACCCAAAAAGCAAGATATGGTATTATCCCTTTATAATACCTAGTAAAGATTCAGTCAAATTTAACTACAATATAGTATCAATAATTAGGAAAAGTTTAATCCTCCCAATTAAAAGTATGAGTTATACTTTTATATATTTCCAAGTCCATTTGTATTATTTTCAATTATAAACCTCAAGACAATTATGTAGAGTATTAGTAGAATATTTATGAAAATAAATTTTATAAGTATTTTGTNAGTGGCGCACTTATCCAGTGCGCCACCGGGCCGGCCCCTTTTTTTTTTTTTCAAACACACATTTATAAATGTTGACCACAATTAGTATCATATGGGCTACATCAGTGTCTACGACAGAATAAAGGGACAATTAAAAAAATTTACAAATATGCTTGGAAAATTTAAATTATACGTTCAGATAACAAATGTATTAAAGAATACACAGTAAGGGGAATTAGAAAATATCTAGAACTTGTAGGATATAGCTTAAATAGCACTTATGGAGAAATATTTATCCTTCTTATCTTAGAAAAGAATAAAGGCTGAAATTTAATGAGCTAAGTTATTAAATTAACTTGCCAAAGTTAAGACATTAGAGAAAAAGAAAAAGAATCGATCCAAAGGAAGCGAAAGTAAGGAGATGGCAAAAGAAAGAGCAGAAATCAAACAAGAGAGCAACTCTGTCATAATGGGGATCAACACAGCCAAAAATTGGTTATTGAAAAGGACATAATAAAATAGACAGAAATCTCTGCTGAAAGAGTAAGAGGTGGCGTATATACACGTGCACTCACACACGAACATTTTAATAATGATGAAAGGGGATATAGCACAGAAACATCAGAGATTAACAGATAAGAGAATATTAAGATGACTTATAGCTATTAAATTTAAAACTCAGATAAAATAAATAAGTTCCAGAAGAGATCATCAAACAAGATTAGCTAAAGGAGAAATACAAAACCTAAACCTTCCTTTACTATTTAAAGAAATTGAATCAGTACTTAACAACCTTCCCACAAAGAAAATATCAAACTCAGTCTCTTTATGGATTATTTCAGTTTTATACCAAATCTTCCAGAGAAGAGAAAAAGAGGGACCACTCTGAAGCTCATTTTACATTATTAAAATTACCTTGAAGCCAAATATATACAAGCATGGCAAATGAAAAGTAAATTATAAGCCAATTCAGTAAGGTACATAGACTCAAACCTGTCTATTGGCAGATGAATTCAAGCACTATACGTAAAAGTTTAATTGATCATATCAAAGTATTTTAGTTCAGGAATTCACGGTTGGGTTAACATTAGAAAACCTACTAAAAGATTTCAGCACATTAAAAGATTAAGAGAGTAAAAACAGATAATATTTTCAACAGACTCAAAAAAATCATTTGATAAAACTCAAAAACTATTCATGAAAAAAAAGAAATTTAAACTCTTAGCAAATGAGAAACAGAAGAGAGTTATATGCTGACAATCTGCAACAAATATTATACTTAATGATGAATGTTAACAATCAGAAACAAGATAGTTGGTGTCTTATACCATCATTTCCAATAAATGTTCTGGAGACTCTAAAACTCAGACTAGCATACGTTGTACAAGAGATTTCCAAATGTCACCTCTCCAACAGCCACAGTCATCACCTTGTATGTAGCTGGCACCACACACATATTTATCTTCTATTGGAGATGTTTTTCATTCAGCAGTCTCCCAAATTGTGGCTCAAGTTTATAAGCATTTAATAAACAGAACTAGTCCAAAAGGTTCTCTGTGGTTCTAAGCTGACCCAAAGTCTTTACAGAATCAAGGAGGCCTGAGACATGTCATAAATAGAATTTAGGATGCAGCCTACAGTCACTGACTTTGATGGTTCCCATGCTCACAAAATCTGTGATGTCCAGACAACCCCAATGGAAGAAATCCTCTACATGTTATGCTTATCCAACAGACTGTTCATCAGCAGCCTCTCTCAATCTCTCCATGTGACCAAAATTCTCCAGTCTTGATTTCTGAACAAAGGCAATCCCGCTGCTCTGTCACCAAGCCCCTATAGCAAATTACCACAAACTGGGTGACTCAAAACAACAGAAACTTATTCTCTCACAGTTCCAGAGGCCAGAAGTCTGAAATCAGTTTCACTGGGCCAAAATCAGGGGGGTCAGCAGGGGCATGCTTACAGGGGAGGAGCCGTCCCTCACCTCTTCCAGCCTCTGGAGGCTGCCGTGATTCTTGGCTTGTGGCCACATCTCTATAACCTCTGTGGTCACACTGCCTCCCCTCTTCTGTGTGTGTCGTCTCCCTCTGCCTTTCTCTTAGAAAGACACTTGTGATTGGATTTAGGGCCCACCCAGGTAATCTAGGATAATCTCCCTACGTCAAGATGATTAAACATCTGGGAAGACCTTTTTTCTTCATAAGGTAAAGAAAAGTTCCAGGTTCCAGGGATTAGGTCCTGATATCTTCGGGTGGCCATTATTCAGCATACTACACAAGGTGACCAGGAGTAGTCTCTGTGCTTCCTGGCAGGGCTGCACTGGGCTTTACCTAGGACAGCTGCCCTCAAATAGGCAGCAATAATATGTTCTGCCTCTGTAGGCTCAAAAGTGATAATGCCCCTAGCTGCCATTGTAGAAATCTGCAGCCATGGGCTCACAAGTGCTGCTGGAATATATGTAAAGATACTCATTTTAACTTAAGAGCAAATAAGCATGCTTATAATTAAGTGACACTTGCCACTGACTAGCACAGAACTTGACACATAATCGGAGGCCACCAGACAGGTGTTTAGTTGAGCCAAGGGATACTGTTAATATATTTTTGAAAGGAGATTGGATTTGGAGAAAATGCTCCTTGTCTACTTTACCACAGTAAAAACCACAGAAAACATACCAGAATGTTGATGTTTCAGCAAAGCCTTTTGTGTTTTGAGAAACAGAGACATACTCAGGAAAAGAGGATCGGGTGGGGTTGTTGTAAGAAGCACATGGCACAGTTACAGCCGGACACCAGGCAGCCCTCCCCTGCCCTGGCATCTGCTCTGCCCTTCATGAACACACACTTCTCCAGACACACTCACCTCTTCACAACTTCCCTTTGAACGTGACTCAGAATGGCCACCCTGTTCAGTTCCTCTCTATATAGCTGTTGGCAGTTTCCTTCCCAGTGGCTTACTTTAAAAGACTCAAAGTCTGATTGCTGTAACTTTTTTTTTTTAACAAGACAGAGCTATCGTGGGAGGTTAAGACTAGCTGACCTTGGGGTCCTAGTCAATTTCCAACGAAGGTCAGGTTGGGGAAACAATTAAGAAAAAGTCATGTGGTAAAAACACACACCACTTGAGGAAGAAGGGACTGTGTGAGGGGAGGGGACACCCCCCAGAAGTGTACGTGGGTGGACAGGCACACTAACCTGTATCAAATACGATCTTCTGTTGGAAGTCTGAATCATTAAAATTCAAATAACTCCTCATTAGGCCACGTACATGGAAAGGTTGAAAATCTCAAAAAGCAAAAATACCATCTGGTTGGTATATTGTAAGCATTTACTAAGGAATGAATTTTTTAATATCATTATGCTCAAAATCTAATGTCACATTCACGGTATATCACTATTCTCTCTCTTCACATCTGCTCTTTCCAAACTTTCAATACATTTACCAATCGTTCTCTTGCCTTTGATCTTGCCTTCCCACTTCTCCTCCCCGACCCCACACCCTTTCTAACGGACCTCCCTGATGGTAGGACTGCTGGGCTCTATGGGGCTTAGGGCTCAAAGAAGCACTTTCTTTATCTCCTACCCAGCTATGTCTAAATTGTCTTAGTCTAAAAAAGAGACCAGATGCCTTACTTTCTGCTTAGTTAGGAGGACCATTTTTAAATACTAAAGAAATGAGAAAGAGGAGAAACCAACACAGTTGAAAATCCCAAACAAGACCAGTCCCGAAGAGGTTGCCCAGCCAGTTGCTGATAAATGTGACACTACTTGTAGTAAAGATGCACTTGGAAAGGATACTGGCTTCATGCGCTCAGTGTTATATATTGAGTCCCCTTGTGATTTGAGAAAAACACAAGGCACTGAGTTAGACAGGACATTCCCTCATCTTAAAGAACTTCCCCCAGTGGTTGAAACAAACATACACAGACCAAATTATTGCACAATAACGGCTATGCAAAAACAGAAGTTTGTATACAGTGCAGCGGCAGTCTGAAGGATCTGGAAATGTGGTGTTGGGCATTCAGGAAAGATTCCACCAAGCTAATATTATTTTTGATATTTGAAGGATGTGGAAGAATTTCCCAGTAGAGAAAAGAGAAAAGGAGCACTCCTTGTACAAAGAAAATTATATGCAAAAAGTGACCATGCTGAGACGTAGTGGTCTGAAACATGGAAGCTGAAATTTTTAGGATGCATGACAAGGGGAGGGGTAGGGAATGAGATAAGAAGTACAGACTGAGGCCAGATGAGGAAGGACCTGGATAATCAGCCAAAGACCTGGATTTACCTGGTAGTCACTGGAAGATGCCAAAGGTTTTATAAAAGAAGAGAGAGATGACCACATTTGGGTTTGCTGAGGACAGGACAAAAGTAGATCAATATGGGGAAGGGCTGGCTGGAGGAAGTCATTTAGGAGGGCTTCATAACAATCCTGGCGAGAGCTCAGGAGGCCTAAAACAAGGCCTGGAAATGGGTGGGGTTAGGAAGGGAGAGATTTGAGAGACGTTTCAAAGGTAGCATCAACTGGATTTTTCACATTGGGAGACTCGAAGACAAACATGACAGCTATTCAACCCGGACTTGCTAACCTGACTGAAGAGTATGGAAGGTGGCATTAGCTGAACTGCTCACAGGAGAAAGAACAGAGTTGGTACAGATTTGGGGAAGTTGGTTGAGCACAGGGAGAGGTGAAGGGAACTACTGGTGAATTTGGACAGGATAGGGTAGCATGTAAAATCAGGCAAGACAACTCTGTGACTGCACTGAAAGCCACTGGATTACACACTTTAAGTGGGGAATTGTATGGTATGTGCATTATACCTCTAAGAAGCTAATTTTTTGAAAAGCACCAGGCCAGGGAGGAAGAATCCACAAAAATGACAGAGCAAAGACAGTAGAGAGATTTCAAGGAGGAGGTGAATACCCTTCACATCTTCCCTTACTTTCCTCCCTTTTCATTTTGGAAACCTCTACTCCTTCTCTGCCATTTCTTATTCTATTTCCAATTTCAAGTTTTCTATTTTTTAATCCCTACTAGGAAGAGCCTGCAACTCAATTTTATTGAAATCCAAATTCTGATGATTCTGCTTCATAGTAAATTCATATATGCTAGAATTTCTCATAAAGAGAACCTGTAACTAGAGAGAAATTATAATTTGTATTTGACTGAGCATATGCAGAATGTTGCAAGAATTTAATGCACTATAACAAAGTGAAATGCTTTATTTGCTTATTTTTTAAACAAATGGTTTTGAGCAACCATATCAGAGTATCTTAAGAGCTAAGCATTTAACCTGATATAGCAAAACCATATAGACGCTCCTCAACTTACGACAGGGTTACATCCCAATAAACCCATTGTAAGTCGAAATATTTTAGATAAAAAATGCATTCACTACACTTAACCTACTGAGCATCATAGCTTAGCTTAGCTTACCTTAAACGTTCTCAGAACACTGACATTAGCCTACAGATGGGCAAAATCATCTAACACAAAGCCTATTTTATAATAAAGTGTTGACTCTCTCATGTGATTTATCAAATATGGTACTGAAAGTAAAAAACAGAATGGTGTGTGGGTACTCAAAGTATGGCTTCTACTGAATGTGTATTGCTTTCACACCATCATAAAGTAAGAAAATCATAAGTCAAACCATTGTAAATCAGGGACTGTGTATATAAATACCTAAATATACAGATTCTGTATATTGGACAAATTCATAATCCTGAATGTTTTTACTCCAGTGACAAAGTACTGATAACACTCGATGCTTGAGGAACAGAAAAAACTATCTCAAAATCATCTAATATATTTATACAGGTGACAATGGGAAGTTTTCCACATAAAAAGAACCAAATTATCAAAAAGAATAACTCTGAAGTAGTACTAAACTCTACTTTTAAGAAGGGAGGGGATTCCTCTTACCAGCCAGCTGACCCCCCCCCCAAAAAAAGGAGAGGGAGTTGCAGACTGAATGTTTGTGTCCCCATCTCCAAAATGTACATGTTGAAACCCTGACCCCCAATGGGATGGTATTAGGAAGTGGGGTCTCTGGGAGATGATTAGGTTTATATGAGGTTATAGGGTGGAGGCCCTGTGGCGGGATTCATTTCCTTGCAAGAAGAGAAAGAGTCTGGAGCTCTTTCACTGCCACATGAGAGCACAGTGAAAAGGTGGCCACCTGCAAGCCAGGAAGAGAGCCCTCGGGAAAACCTGACTACAGTATACTGGCACCCCAGTACTGTAAGAAATGTTCCACCAGAACTGTAAGAAATGTTCATTGTGCAAGCCACACCATCTATGGTATTTTTGTTGTGGCAGCCCAAACTGACTAAGATGGAAGGAGGGGACCCCATTCAGAGTGACCCCATAAAAATGCACGTCAGATCATGGTCATGATCATGTTGCTCTTCTTCTGGAAACCCTCCCAGGCCTTCACATCTCATCCAGAATAAAAGCCAAGGGCTTTCCATAGCTTTCAAGGCCCCTGCTCCCTGGGCCATCCCTTCCTTACCTGCCTGATCTGTCACACATTCTGTAATACATAAATGATAGGCACCCTGTGAAGGATATAAGTGTATATGAACATATTTGTCCAACCTACAGTTCATGACTATGGGCATCTGCATATGTATCAAATATCTATGAGAAGCCAATGCAAACAGTGAGTAATGTTGAAATTCTATGAATATATATTTCTATATAAAAATGATTTTTAGATAAGAATAATCTTAGGAAAGCCATTTGAACTCTGTTGCACTTGTATATGAGGATACTTCAAAAAATTGGTGGAAAAATGGAATTAGAAGATAGTGCAAATCTCTCTAGGAACTTTTTGAAGTATCCTTTTATATGATTTCTTTGAATATATTCTTGCGTTTTCCCCACGTATTGAACTTTTTATATCGCTCAATTAACTCTGAGTCCAGAGAATAACTTTGGGATATTTTCATAAGTTTTACCAGATAGATTCAGGAGAGTCCATAATATCTCTTGCTGAATGTTTGAGAGCATGCGAAGGCCAGACTGAGAGGAAGCACCATATATCCAACATTGTGGGAATAGGCCCCAAACACTGAGGCAGACTTTCTCCCAGTCATTTTGCCTAGAAATGTCTCTTCATAGAACTTTACTCTGATTAAATAAATAAATAAATAAATAAATAAATAAATAAATAAATAAATAAATAAAAATCCTTGGCATTTATAATGTTTGAAAAAACAAATCCTTCAAGAGATATCAGAGAAAAAACACACACACACATATGCATGCACACATTTTAATGAGATCTTCCACTTCAAAGTCTAAAGAACATCTGGTTCATTTGGGGACATATATCATAATATTAAGAATGTGCAGTGGCTAAAGCCCAAGAGAAAAAAAATGCAGTGGAAAGTATATTCAGCATTATTGGAAATGTGTTTTATTGCAAAACAGTAAAAGATTTATGACTGAGTCGTGAGGATTTGCAGTATAATTTTCTCACTTCCTTTTATAAATAAATCGTATCAGCAATAGCTTTGTAAAACATCAGCAAGGGACAGTATAATTTTAAAGTCACATAATAAATAGTGACAAGAAACATTACTAAACCAATTAAAATTTATACTCAAAATTCCCTAGTAAACTTACCTATAATTATTTTAGAGTCTGTGAAGGTTTCCATACTGCTGACCTGAATTTAATTACTGCTTAATATATTTTAGCACATCTGTTTAAAATAAAAAAGTTCTACATATATTATTAATTATATGTCATATTTTCTCTGTCTAGTTGAAGGTGTGTGAAAATAAGAAAAATTTACAAAGAATAAAAATTTGCTGTGTATTCTTTCATGTCCTGACTTTAAGAAGGTATAAGTATTGTTCATTTAGAAATCCATTTTTCAAGGATAAATTCTAGGAGCATAAATACAAGAGATCTGTAATGCTATAAAGACAAGCTAGCATTCAGCAATAGAGTAACTAAATGTCCTTTATGGAAAGCAGATTTTATGACAGAATACAATGGAAGAAATATTTAAGTATTTATAACAAATATTTTGTCTACAAATTTTACATGATTTTCTTCTTCATGAGTTTTAAGAATATGGGGGGAATTCTAGCGTGATTCTCGGAGTCCTGTGTGTGGCTGTGTCAGCAGGTACGTTTTTCAGACTCAGGTCTCACTGTGAGTCGTGCCCAGCTGAGCTCTGTAAACACTGTCTGCAGGTTCCTTTGCCTCTAAAAAATCCATCTACTTTGGAAGTGAGAGGAGAAGTAGAACACTACAAAACATCTACAAAAATATGATACAAAGCTTAGGCAATATTCCTCCAATAATTCTAAATTCAGATAAGAATATTCTCTTATAGCTAGGATCAAATTATGAAGCCAGGAACTCCTGGAAAAAGAGCTAAGCCCCAAAATATAAAGGATGCAGGAGAAGCCACCTCTTCTGGTACTTTTCTCACACCCTCTCGCCCTCTGTGAGAGCATCACCGTCATCACTTAACATCTGTCATGGGAGGGCGCTAACCAGGAAAGGGAATCTGCATGGAAGGAACCCTCCAAGTTTATTTTGGGGATGGTTTCCACAGGCCATCTGTTGCTCAGAGGCTCCTCAAATAGTAGTCCTTTCTAACCCTCTGCCCTCTACTCTTTTGGAAGCAGGGCCAAGTTTATAGAGATAGTAGACGAAGAATATACTATTCCTTGAGGGGTCCTGGGCTGACTCTGTCCAGAAATTCACATCTTGGGTTTCCACAATAGAGAAACACCAAAGGAAGGCTATCAAGGTTTTCAGACTTACAAGTCTGGTGGCAACAGGAAGTAACTTGTATGTCAAAGGACTAAGTTGCCAGGCATCCCGTTTAACAAGGAAGGTTCTGAGCACCACTTGGTTTACCTTTTTCCAAATTTCCATTAATATCCCCTGACTATATACAAAAAAAAAAAATACATAAAAGTGTATATCTGCATTGTAAACTAAGGTTGGCACATAATATGCAAGAGTCTAGGGCAAAATTTCTTTTTTTTTTTTTCTTTTTTGTCTTTTTCGTGACTGGTAAGGGGATCGCAATCCTTGGTGT
>NW_007728713.1:320107-332186 GCF_000696425.1 Galeopterus variegatus | reverse complement strand
AGTTTGATTTACTACCACCACCTCTCCATAGCTAACTCATTCGTTTTAAACCTCATCTCTCTTACCCCCCAGAGACTGAAACTGCCAGTGAAATATACAGCCCACATCCTACCAGGCAAAGAAACTTAAGAAAAAACACTCAAGGCAAGAGAAGAGAGATGCATCCTCCCAGAAGTGCATGCTAAGGATCTCATCTTCTATGCACTAAACCTGGACCAGAAAGAACGACTTTCTGAGCTGTGAGAACACAGCAGTGAAAGAGAATGACACAAAGCTCCCTCTTGCCTCGGTGTGAAAGGATGGCCCTAAATAAATATTGTGTTACTCAAGATTCTTTCTATCAGAAATGACAGAAACCTAAATCATCCAAGCCAAAGAGGGAAGTTGATTGGATCGGGTGATCTATAGGGCAGAGAGGACAGAGGTGAAGCTGGCTTCAGGGACAGCCACAGCCACGTATCTCTGTTCCCTCCCCACCCCACTCCTTTCCTTCATTTTCTCTCCTTCCTTCCTTCCTTCCTTTCTTCTTTCCTTCCTTCCCCCATCTTTCCTCCTCTCTCCCCCTTTTTCTCCTTCTTCCCTCTCTCCCCTTCTTCATCCTTCCTGTCTGTGTGCAGCTTTATTCTCTCTAAGTACAGAGAGACATCCTCCACACCACAGGGACACTAGACATGCAGCAGCCCTACACTCCTGTCCTAAGGGCTCTAGCAGCAGAAGGGGAGGCTTCTCTGCCGGCCCCATTTTATTCTTGAGGAAGGACATCTCAGGCAGGGGAGAGAGTAACATCACCAGCATGGCCTGGGTCACTTGTCCCTGTCTCTATGGGTGGAGTAGGAAGAAAGCAGTAACCAAAGAAAGGGGAAACATGGTTAGAAGAAAGGGTAAAAAATAGCATATATATTTAATGCAAATGCCTGCAAAACATCAGAAATTGTGCTAGGACAGTATTATCCTCTTCAGGTATAGCTTTTTGTTTTGTTTTATTTTTACTTTATGGTGGTATATCAAAGTGCCATAAACTTCACATATTTAAAATGTACAATTTGATGAGTTTTGACATGTGTTCACCCTTGAGATCATCACCACAAATTAAGATAATGAACATTTTCATCACCTAAAGATTTTCCTCATGCCTCTCTGCAATTCATCTCTCTCTACAACCTTTGCCCAAAAAACTACTGACCTGCTTCCTGTCACTATAGACTAGTTTGCATGTTCTAGGGTTTTTGTAAACAGAATATTGTTGGGCCTGGCTTCTTTTACTAAAGATATTGGGTTTGAGAATCAGCAATGTTGTGTCCATTAATTGTTCCTTTTTATAGCTGAGCTGTATTCCACTGTACAGATATACACTATTTGTTTATCTAACTGCTGATAGACATTTGGGTTGTTTTCAGTTTGGCACTACTACACATAAAGTTGCCACATATTTATGCACCAGGTTTTGTGCAGACATATGCTTTTGTTTTTCTCAGGTAATTACTTGGAAGTGGAAACTTCCAGATTGTTTCTAAAAGTTTTTACACTGCCAACAAGTTTGTTTTATATTCCCACTAGCAGTGTACATGTTCCAGTTGTTCTATGCCTTCACCAACACTTTGTATGTTCAGTCTTTACATTTTAACCATTAAATTGGATAGATAGTGGGATCTCATTATTCACCTCATGATTAATGATGGTGAACATTTTTTAATGTGCACATTGTCCATTTTTGGAATGTACATTCAAGTCTTTTTTAATTGGCTGTTTCTCTTATTCCCCATTGTAAGAGGTTTTTTTTTTTTTTTATGTTTTGGACATAAGTCCTTTGTCTAATATATATTATGTTGTAGTCTGTGGCTTACCCTTTATTTTCTTTTCCTTTCTTTCCTTTTTTTTTTTTTCAGCCATTGCAAACTCTTTATTCTTGCTTCAAGTTTTGAGTTAATGCTTACTTATCATGATAACTTTATTCCCTTCAGGTTGTTACCAGCTAAAGGGCTTAGCTTCTAAGGATTGATTAAGATCTGTCTTTTTTACTGTGCTGGCTCTTGGGACTGTTCTATTCTCTGCTTATTTTCTGTTATGGGTCTGTTTTCCCCAAGCTTGTGATAAAAAACACCATGATTTACAATACATGGTTCAATAATATATGATAGATTAAAGGAGAATATACCATACACTGTTCATCCTTTTAATACATTATAATAAAACATAACTCAAGATATGACATGCAATAGAATCCGTGACAGTATGCAGCAGGATATTTTTAAAAAATCGTATTCCTATATATCTCAGATGCTAGGGTGAAAAAGAGGTTCTGGGAAATTGAAGATTATGGCAGATTGAACGTTAGCATTAGGCCTGGACTTAACACTCGTACATCAGCAGAGTAAGCAGTTGTCTGTTGATGGAGTTTGGATGTGTCATCCCCTCCAAAACTCATGTGGAAATTTGATCCCCAATGTGGCAGTGTTGGAAACTGATTGAGTCATGGGCGTGGACCCTCCATGAATGGATTAATGCTCTCCCTAAGTGGGGGGATTAATGAGTGAGTTCTCGCTTTACTAGTTCCCGTGAGAGCTGATTGTTTATAGGACCCTGGCACCTTCTCTCTCTCTCTTGCTTCCTCTCACCATGTGATCTGCTTGTACCCGCCGGCTGCCTGCCACTTTCCGCCATGAGAAGAAGCAGCCTGAGGCCCGTGCGAGACGCAGCTGTCCCAGAATCGCAAGCCAAATAAACCTCTCTTCTTTATAAATTACCCAGTCTCAGGTATTTCTGTTATAGCAACACAAAATGAACTAACACATCTGTCCTGTATGACTTAAGGAGGTGGTGGTAGTGGAGATCCCTAGTCCAAAATTCAATTTCATTATGAAACAGTCATGCTTTGGGGTCTCAAGTCTTTTTAGCAATCATTAGAAAAATCCCAATATCCCAGACAGGAATCCCACCTTCAGTTTTAATTAGGTGATCTTGTAATTATCAGGAGTCAGAGTTGATATTTTCCCATTTCCCACTTTCCACTTCTCACTTCCACCTTCTCACTTCACCAATTAAATATTCTTACAATGGTATAGCCCCATTTACCTCTCTCACAGACTTGTCCTGTTTTGTCAGCTGTTTTACTTCTACATAAATTGTAGATCCCACTTTACTATATTACTGTTTGTATTTTAAGTAGTTTCCTCTTAAGGAAATGCTGAGAAGATCAACCCCTGGTGTGTTACGTGTACCCACCTAGCTGTCAGCGCTGCTGCTCTTCGCTGCTTCTTGTCCTGTCTGGGTTCGTTTCCCAAGCCTGAGGAATGTCCTCCAACATTTCTCGTAGTGCAGGTCTGCTGGCCACAAATCTCTCAGCTTTCTTTTATCTGACAATGTCTTTTTTCACTTTTATTTTTAAAGGATGTTTTTGCTGGATATGGAATTCTGGGTTGACGGTTTTTCTTCTTTTCCATGTTTTAGAGATGTGAGTCTATTGACCTCTGGCCTTTATTCTTCCTCCTCCTCCTCTTCCCCCCCTCCACCTCTCCCCCTTCATCTTTTTTTTTTCATTTTATTTATATTTATTATTGTGGGGTACAGTGTGTTGTTTCAACATGGGCACACACAGCACAGTGATTCACTTAGGGCAGACAGTATAGTTTTGCATCTGTTAGTTCCACCCCTTCTCTTCTCCCACCCTTGGTAACTTTCATTTTCTTAATGGTGTCTTTCAAAGAACAAAGTTTTAACTTTTCATATAGTCCAACTTATCAATTTTTTCTTTGTCTTTTATGTTTTTAGTGACCTGTCTAAGAAATTTTTGCCTAATACAAGACCTCAAAGATTTTTTTCCCTTTGTTTTCTTCTGGAAGTCATAATATCTTTAAATTTTATATTTAGCTCTGTGACCCATTTTGAGTTAATTTTTGTTTATGATGTGAATCATTGAGGTTCATTTTCTTTTTACATATAAATATCCAGTCGATCTGCCAGTATTTGTTAAAAAGACTTACCTTTTTACCATTGAATTTCCTTGGCATTTTTGCCTAAAATCAATTGATAATATATATGTGGGTTTGTTTACAGAACATAGGAGTAATAAAAAGTGCCTCTAAGAATAACCTACATTCCCAACCAACTGTTTATTCTGTTCCATTGACCTGATGCCAATATTCTAACTAATACCAAAATGTCTCAATTATTATAACATTAGAGTAAGCCTTAAAATCAAGTAAGGTAGCCCTCCAATATTGATCATGTCTTTCAAAACTATTTCATCTATAATTGGTTCATTGCCTTCTAATACATATTTTAGAATTTCTACAAAAAAAAACCGGACTGGAGTTTTGATTGGAACTGTGTCAGATCTATAGATCAATTTGGGAAGCTTGCATCTTCATAATATTGAGTCTTCTAATTCATGAATATGATATGTATAACTCCATGTATTTATTTAGCTCTTTTTTTACTTCCTCTTTGCAATGTTTTGCAGCTTAAAGCATGAAGGTCTTGAAGCTCTTTTGTTAGATTTATTCCTATATATCTTTGTCAGTCAGGATTCAACCAGAGAGGCAGAACAACAGGAAATTTATCTAATGCAATTGTGGAAGTCTCTAAGTACTTGTGTTGAATATTGGAGCCTAAGTAGAACAGGGAGGGCAACCGTTATGATTTGAATGTTTGTCCCCTTCAAAGCTCATGTAGAAGTTTGATCCCCAATGTGGCAGTGTCAAAAGGTGGGGCCTTTGGGAGGTGATTGGATCATGAAGGTTATGCCCTCATGAATGGGTTAATCCATTCGTGCATTAATGGGTCCTAGACAGGTTGATGAGTGGATTGTCACAGGAGTGGCATTTGTTCTCCACTGGTGATCATGTTGCACACGCTCAGCCCCCTCACCGTATGACACACAGCAGCACCTCGGGACTCTGCGGGGAGTTTCCACCACAAAGAAGGTCCCCACCAGATGCAATCTCTTTACCTTAGACTTCCCTGCCTCCAAAACTGTAAGAAATAAATTTCATTTCTTTATAAACTACACAGTCTTAGGCCTTCTGTTACAAGTGACAGAAAATGGACTAACACAGAATCGTGAAGGGGCATTAGATGTAAAGTGGGAAGAGCAAAACGAGCTGGAACCTCTGAGGACATACTGGATCCTTTCAGTTCTCACCATCTCCACTTTGATGAAGTGCATGTCCTGCAGGAGAAGATGACACCCCGAATCAGGGAAAGCAACACACACCTGGCTCTACAGTAGAAGCTAAAAGAGGATTCAAGAGAAAAGTGATCAGTTGCAGGTCAGGTGTTGCCTGTGCCAGTGTAATGAGACAGCTGATGAGCAGGAATGACAGTGAGATACAAAAGGTATCTGCTCCAGCCTCCCCAGCACGTACACAAACTGCTTCTTTACTTCTGCATTCCAAGGCTCACAAGAAAACATCTCTTGTGGTGGCTCACCCTAACTACAAATACACAGGGACGGGAATTCTGGAGAAGAGTTCATCCCAGACACGTTGACACATTACAAAACCACCCCAGTCCACTCCTTTTCAACTTGCCACCCATAAACATCTCTTTAAAACATACTTAATTTCCAAATAGAAATAATAATAAAATGACATTTGTACAACCACGAGGCACACAACAAAAACAGGGTAACCCATTCCCCGAAAGTTGGTGCAAAGACCCTTCTTTGACTTAGGTTGATGTTCATTCTTCTTCCAGTGATTCACGCTCCTCATTTGATATCTGGTAACTTAAATAACTAAATGCTGAGATACAAAGTAAACTATTTTTTTTTCCTTTTTGTCTTTTTTCGTGTCCGGCAACGGATCGCAACCCTCAGTGTCGCGCCCGTACCGGACCGGGACCGGCAACGGGATCGCAACCCTCGGTGTTGCTCCCACACCTCGCTCAGCCAGTGAGCGGGAACCAGTCTGTATGTGGGATCCGAACCCTCGGCGGGAGCGCCACCGTGCTCCCAAGCGGTGCACTGTAGCATGCGCCACTGGGCCGGCCCCAAAGTAAACTATTATTAACACATGTTAGATGGAATTTGGAAAGGGGAAGAAAACAAAAATATTGGTTAATATATATATAAACATTCTCATAAAAATAAGGAATAAATACTCATAACTATTACTCTAACTGTGGCCCCAAAGTAAACTATTATTAACACATGTTAGATGGAATTTGGAAAGGGGAAGAAAACAAAAATATTGGTTAATATATATATATAAACATTCTCATAAAAATAAGGAATAAATACTCATAACTATTACTCTAACTGGTCATGTGGTTATAGCTGGTATTTATAACTAATTCTCCCACTGCCCATTCTATATTTCCTTTGCCCTTAGGAAGCACCTCAGCTGGTGGTGTTTACTGGTGACCCAAACTTCCAGTCCTGAATGATCAGATCATTAGTACTCCTGCCTGAATTGGGTTTTTGTAGTTTCCATGGACTTTCATCTTAGGACAGGAAACTACTAAGCAGTGCCCCAGGAAATCCCCTGCATTCCACACATACTGCTCTCTACCCCCACTGTGGAGTAGCAATCTAATTGTCCCTTAATGGTTGTGATCAGTCATTCCAGTTAATATAATAACTATCTTCTCTGCCTGTTGGTTCACTAGCTTGAGGATCCCAGAGTGGTCAGGTGACAGTCTCAAATTCCAGTTCAATGGTATCATTGCTGTGGCCCCTGGTAGAAGCTTTCTTCCCTTTGGAATTAAGACCTCTAGATAAACAGAGTCTAAAGCTGCAGGAACAGGATGCACAAATTTTTCTCATAATGACTAGGAGTCATAGTAAGACGTTTCGGATGTGTGAATCTTGAGCAGGGGAAAAGCAACAGATTTAGAGCCTATACTGCATCCTGCAGGAAATTTCCTGTGCTCCCCAAGGGGCCGCCACTTCACTGATTCTGTAACTGGATCTTCAAAAGGCCACTGTACCGGTTGGTTCAGAATGGCGGGGAGCAGGGTAAGACCAGTGAATTCCATGAGCATGGGCTCATTATCACACTTCACCTGCTGTAAAGTGAGTTTCTTAATCAGAAGCAATGCTAGGTGTTTAAGTCCATGAATGGTGATTTTGGCAGAAGCACTGCAGGCAAAGAAGGCAAAACCATATCCAGGGAAGTTTTCCACTGAAGTAAGAGAAAAGCACTGCCCCTGCATGATGGAAGTGGTGCAGTGTAGCAGCCTGCCACCGGGTAGCTGGCTGATCGCCCTGGGGAATGGTGCCGTATTTAGGACTCAGCTGGTAGATGGGCACTCAGCAGTGGCTATAGCCAGGTCTGCTTTGCTGAGAGAAAGTCCTTGTTGCTTAGCCCATGCATAACCTTCATCCCTGCCACCACTACGACCTGTTAATGAGCCCATGGGACGACAGGGGTGGCTGGGGAATGAAGCTGACTGGTCTCCACAGAGTCATCCTTTCCACTTGCTTATTACATCCTCCCCTGCTGAGATCACCCTTTAGTAAGCATTCACACGGAACACACATATAATCACATTCTCTGCGCATTCTGTCAGGCCTGTCCACCTGCCTCTCCCCTTGAGGGCTGGCATTTGTACTACACTGACAGTGAGAGCCTCCTTAAATTTTGAGCCTTAAGCACCTCTCTTGTATTACCCTACTCTTGGCCCAGGCTCATATCCCAAAGTCTGGGCTATCAAAAGACCAAGCAAATTTTATTTTAGAACTTCTACTGGTAAATTTTGGGGAAAATGAGAAGAAAGGAAAGGATTCCACAAAACTAAAGAGGGATACTGTTGGCCAATCCTACCCAGAAATTTCAGAACCAGTTATTCATTCATCCCTTGACTTAACATCTATTGCATGCCAGGCCAGGCAGTTGGGACTTTCTGCTGAAGATAGTGGGGAGCCACTGAAGAGATTTAAGCTTATGGAAAAAGACTGACAGCATTAGATTCACGGTATGCATGGATGTCTCTGGCTGCTGTGTGGAGATGGAACAAATGGGAAGGGATTGGAAACAGGGAGCTCACATGTCCTGCCCATATGAGCTTAAAAGAAGTGTTGGTCTTTATACCTTAATGAAGCCGATAAGAAAAGAAGGACCGGTCAGTTCTTCTCAAACTAGCCTAGCCTTAGGATGCAGATAGGGGTATTACAGGAGTGGGAGCAAAAGAGAAGTTTCAGAGAT
This sequence comes from Galeopterus variegatus, assembly GCF_000696425.1. Taxonomy (NCBI): domain Eukaryota; kingdom Metazoa; phylum Chordata; class Mammalia; order Dermoptera; family Cynocephalidae; genus Galeopterus; species Galeopterus variegatus. The sequence goes on along the minus strand of NW_007728713.1, from coordinate 324,042 downwards.
GAAATAATACAGAGTCTTAGAAAAATATATACATAATTAAGAGATGAGAGAAAGGGGAAGCAGCATTCTAGGCAGAGAGACCCAGTGATGGAGATCTAGCTTAGGAATTGGCAGAACTTTTACAACAAACCATTGGACCAGTTAATATGACCCAGGACAGGATAGCCTTGAGGAACACCAGCCCCTAGGAAACAAGTAACTTTTTTCATGAAACCCTGGGAAATTCTAGTGCATGAGCAGGACTCAGACATCCACCTGAGTACTGACCACTCTACCTCCTATCATGGTTCTCAGGCAATTCATTCATTTACCTCTCTCAGGCCCAAGTTTCTCTTATACACAGCACTTGGAAGGTTGTTTTGAGGCCCATGTAAAATTCAACCCCATGCCCTCATGTATTAGATGCTCATAAATGCCAGTTATTATTACAATTATTAATAATGGCAAATTGAAGAATTGTGTAGTTATGTAAGTTTGTGAATCCCTCTCCCAAACTGATAATGAATGAATGTTGGCCTAAAATGGGATCTTAAATTGATTTTCTCTTTGGGTTTTTCTTGATTTGGTCCTATTCAAAATATTAGCAATAACGTCAATGAAAAATAGAATACAGGCTTATTAAATTTACCAATGACATTAATCTGTGACAAATTAGAATTCAACGAATATGTGAAAATGATAGCAGGTAGATCATTAGGTACAATTAGCAGAGTTCCAGAAAAAAAGAATAATTTCACATTAGCTTTCTTTCTGCTCTTCAAGCACAGTGAGTTTACTCCTGCATACGGCCTCTGCACAAGTTTTTCTCCTGCCACAATGCTCCACTCTCTTGGCTGGCTCCACTATGTCATTCAGATCATAGCTCAACAATCTCTTTGGAGTGGCTTCCTTGAGCACTTGATTTTAAATATTACCATCCTCCTCCCATGGAGAAGTCATCGTATCCCTTCATATCATTACCTTTGTTGCATTGATTAAAGTCTAGCAAGTTTTCATTTCATGAAGTTCAGTTGGAATATAGCAGGTGTTTCTCTTTGCCTAGGGCTTATTTCTCTACTAAGATTCTTTGGTGACATTCACAGATACAAGGCTGTTCACATATAGATTCTGTTTAGACTCAGAGTATGCACGGCTGGTCCTGTATTCAACTACTTTCCTTCTTCTTTTCAGGAAGTCTCAGTCTCCAAACCAGAAAGAAAGCTATTGGTGAAAGTGAGGAGAACAGATAGGGAGGCCATTGTCTGTTCTTTGAATGGTGCAGACTCTTGTTTTCTGTTTTGTTTGGCAGAAAGTGAGGGAAACATTGCTGAATCCTGACCTTCCTTCTTGCCAGTAGCTTTGCTCCATTTCGTCTGACCAAATAGCTTCAGGCTAGCAATTGTGATTCTTATTCAACGCCACTGATTTTTAAATACTTTATGGAAAATTATCTCACTTTTGAAATAGGTTGATTGGTAGTTTTGGTCTTTTTATTCTGGATTTTATATTAGAGGTGAGGTGATATAGAATATATCAGCTTCTTTGTAGATATTTTAGAGAAAGGTTAATGGGGCTGCTATCTAGACAACCCTTTAACCACTTCAACCTCACCGTAACAACCCCCGAATTGCTTTTACATATATTGTTGGCTGTTTAGGGTACGTTATTCATTGTTTCTCTGAACACGTGCGAATGACTTTATACTTAATTTGCAGTTCCCTGACTATTAATGAGGCTGAATGCATTTTTTATATGCTTATTGGCCATTTGGATGAATGTCTGCTGAAGTATTTGTCCATTTTTCTTTGTTGTCTGTCAAGAATTCAGTTTACCTTTTAACAAACAGAACTTCCTAACTTTATATAGTATATTTTATTAATCTTTCATTTCATGTCTTAATTACTATATCTTTTTTTTTCCTTTTTTTGTCTTTTTTTACTGACCAGTAACGGGATCGCAACACTCGGTGTCGCGCCCCTACCGGGGACCAGCAACAGGATCGCAACCCTCGGTGTTGCACCCGCACCGCGCTCAGCCAGTGAGCGGGAACCGGTCTCCACATGGGATCCGAACCCTCGGCGGGAGCGCCGCCACGCTCCCAAGCGGCGCACTCTCCAGTGCACCACCAGGCCGGCCCTTAATTACTATATCTTTATAACAAGTCTTAGTATTCAGTAGTAAAATTCCTTCAACTTTGTTCTTCGTTTTTAAGGTAGTTTTGAATAAAATTTTTGAAATACTGTTCAGTTGGTTTTTTTGTGCATTTTTTAAATTCAACAAGCTATAAGCTACTTTCAGTAGATTATAGGCAGGATCATCAGTTTTTACTAGGAGAATGACCTATAAATTGTGAAATTTTCACATTTATGTGATAAAAATCTTCTTCTACTATTCTCTTCTGTTAACTAGATTAAAAACCTTGCTGCCTCCAAAACGTAATAAACAGCATTTCCAGTATACTCTGTCCCATATTCAATCACATTAGGCAACTGGGAGAGTTTTAATTCACTTAGTAGACATACAACCCTGTTTTAACATTAGAGAATCATATGACCTTAAGACCTAGTAAATGGTCTTAATTACCCAGAACTAATTGTTTTATAACTTAATCTTATAAGGCTACAAGTCTCAAACAAATACCAAAGTATTTTGTTCGGTATTCACAAAGTTCTTAAATCCACAAAGTTCTTCCTGATAGCGAAACAGAATATTTTCTAACTGATGTTACTTTTTCAAACCTAATCCTTTGCAGAAATGCAGAACCACTGATCAAGTTGCTCTCCGTCCCACCACCCAGACTCTCATAAACCTTAAGCATCTCCTGTTCTCAGTCCTCCTAGGACCTATTTCCAATTCCCTTATATTTGCTACCTTTGAAGTGTGGTAATAAAAACTCAAAACAGAAAGCAAGAAGAGGGCTACTTCTTAGACTTTGAAATTAACATTTTTTTTTCAAATACACCTTTCCAGTATCATACTGACTTTTTTAAAAACAAAAGGTCACAAAACTATCTCATATTTAGCTTACAATCAGCCAAATGAGGTTGGCCCTCATAAATGACATAGCAGTTTCCAAAGGTATGGTTATCAGTGGAATGTTTAAGCAGAATCTGCATGATCATCTGCCCATGAAATTGGACTAGACATCCTCTAAGATGTAAGTCTAAGATTATTTGACCCCTTTCAACACATCCTCAGCCTACATTTATATGTATTTTCCACTGCCAGTACTTATCACTAAGGCTTATCATTTTTCACTATTCTATATCACCTCACCTCTAATATAAAATCCATCTTCACATCCTATTGACTCTACTTCAAAAATACAACCTAAATTCATTAAATGTCCCTTCATCTTCATTACCGCCACCTTGCTGCAAGCTACCTACTTCTGCTCCCCTAGATAACTGCAGGTTTCCAAACTGGTCTTCCCCTTTCTGTTCTTACTCCCCCCTCACCCCACCACCATCATTTATAACACCTCAACTGAATTGACCTTACAGGAACATAACCTTCCATAGACTATATAAATTCCAGGGTTCCTTACTGCATGTAGAATAAAATGCTGATTCCTTACCCCTGCCTTTTCTCTTCTCCAGCCTTACCTGCTACTACTATTCCTTGCTCACTAAACCCCAGCTATATTCATCTTCCTTTTTCTGAGACACAGCTAGCTCATTCCTGCATCAGGGCCTTTGCAATGGCTGTTCCCTCTGCCTGGAATCCACTTTCACCTTTACAGGGCTAGTTCCTTCTACTTCCTCAGGTCTCAGTTTAAATGCCATCTCCCCAGTGAGAACTTCCTGACTGAACAAAACTGCACACCTCCGTTGTCACTTGCTTTCAGCAGCATCATCCTATTTAAAACAAACTCATTATCATTTGAAATTATCTAGTATATTTATCATGATTTGATTACTTTTGCTTTCCCACCATGAGTATAGGGAGTTCTGTGA
>NW_007728713.1:318828-319983 GCF_000696425.1 Galeopterus variegatus | reverse complement strand
TCTTAATTCTGACTTACGTAAAAACAACTTTACACATAATTTATGCATATACTTTGTCAAGCGCATAACTGCTAAGATCTCATCTTGCTTTGTGAATTTTGAGTATATTTATATGCAATCACACGAACATTATCTTCAGCATATAAATGTTTTAGAGTCTTTAGTCTTTGATCAGTCACATCATTGTAAATGATTGGCAGGCTTTGTCTGTCATTTTGTGAAGTACCAATGATACTACCTATTATTGCTGCCACCCAAGTAGCTTTATAAATACCTGAAATTTCTTCTATATAAAATAGGATTCTTAGGAAGCTTTTCTTATCACTACAGTGAAAGAAAATACAAGTAAATTAAAAGCAACAGAAGCTGGAAATATGCAGGCATATTTGTGGCTGGAGTTATTTCACTACTTGTACATGATGTGGTATACCACAACATGTGGAAAAATACAGTAAGGCCTTCATTGTACAGGCTGTAGTTACAGTATTGTGTAACTTAGATGTTTTAATCTTTCTTGAAAATATTTTACTATAAACACTATATGCTGAAATCTTTTCTGGACAATTAATGTCTATTTCCATCAAGAAATTTTTTTGTAAAAATGTTCTTTGTAAAATTTCTTTTTACAAGTGTATGTTTCTGTCTTCTCCTCACCTTTACCAAAGAAGTTCCAATCCTACAAATGTGGAAAAATGCCTTTAGGTTTATTAAAGTTATTTATGGAAGTATATGTAGTAAATCAAACCTGTCCATCCTAAAAGACAAAAAGACAGAATTCTGAGTTATTAGTATATCTGATTTGCTTAATACAGTAAATTCACAACTCCAGGTAACATAATTTTGCTACTGTTATTGGGGAGGGAGAATTAGGTTAATTTGTTCAGTGTATCCAGAATTTATGCCCCACATATGGCATTCTTCAGTGAAAGATGTTTTTAAAAAAATAGTTCTCAGAAATCATAAAAATAATTTGCTTTAGTTTCTGACACTTTCAATGGTCTCTTGTCAATTTCACTATTGTATCTATTTCTTCTTGTATCTAGTCTTGAGGACATAGAAAGTCTTAAAGATCCATTTACTTAAATTTTTTTTTGGGGGGGGAGCTTAATATTATCTCACTATAATTGTAATAATTCTGATTTAGATTTATTAATC
>NW_007728713.1:306666-318406 GCF_000696425.1 Galeopterus variegatus | reverse complement strand
TTTAGTTTCTGACACTTTCAATGGTCTCTTGTCAATTTCACTATTGTATCTATTTCTTCTTGTATCTAGTCTTGAGGACATAGAAAGTCTTAAAGATCCATTTACTTAAATTTTTTTTTGGGGGGGGAGCTTAATATTATCTCACTATAATTGTAATAATTCTGATTTAGATTTATTAATCTAAATATAAAATAAAGATGACTTCAAAAACACAGACTAGGGCCGGCCTGGTGGCGCACTGGAGAGTGCGCCGCTTGGGAGTGTGGCGGCGCTCCCGCTGAGGGTTCGGATCCCATGTGGAGACCGGTTCCCGCTCACTGGCTGAGCGCGGTACGGGCGCGACACCGAGGGTTGCGATCCCGTTACCAGTCAGTAAAAAAAGACAAAAAAGGAAAAAAAAAACACAGACTAAAAATTTTTTTTAACTCCAAAATCGCACAGTTCTTTTTTATGTATAATTCCAAAACATCTGTTTTGTATAAAAATTTGTTGAATATTAAATTAATAATTATGATTCCTAGTACTGTATGCTTTAATCCTGTCATTATTTGTAAATTGAAAAGCCTCATTTTATAATTTAATCATGCCAGTCAACAGAAGTCAAAAATGCCCCACGATAATATTCAATACTAAAGTTAGAGACAAGTGGCCAGTGACTTCATGACCATCTAGAATCTCCTGAAATGCCGTTTAGAAGGGACTGTCCTGTTGGCTGGCGTGCCATCAGCCATTCACCAGCTATTCCTGTTCTCCTCATTACTACCCTTACATTCCTTCTTTTAATCTTTGTCTACCATGAACTCTTCAGAGAAGTTATCAATATTTTTCTTATTTCAATCCTCTTTCATTTAGAATTGTAATTTTTTAATCCTAGAAAACATACCCTCCTCTTCTTAACCCTCCCATTATGTGAGTATAAAGTCCCATTAAGACTTAATTTTCTTGAAGAAATGTTCATGACCGTCCCCCATCTGACTTCTCCACGTCTCACCTATTTGGCACTAATTGGAAATAGATATTGCATTATACTCATCTGACCTCGTTCGTCTGCTCTGCTTTTTTCATTGGTATATTGTTACCTAAGGAAATTGAAAACTACTTGTGGAAAGAAATCGCATGTTATAATTTGTTTATGATTTTTCCCAGCCCTTCTGCATCATATGCATAACGGACATTATATAATTTAGTGAGTGGATCATTGGAATAGCTCTTGTTATGATGGTACATAATTATAGATGGGATGCATTTCCTTTAATTATGTAATCATTTTATTCTTCTGTTATAGTTAGAGCAGATTAGGCCTATATGCACTAATCTATTCCTTATGCAATGGTTTATTAAAATGCCCCTTTAAAATGTAATAAGCTTCTGCATTTAAATAGGTTTGTCCTTGCTTAATAGATTCAATCATTAAGAATAGCAAAGACTTTCTCTCACTGAAATCATTAATACATTTACTTATGTGGAGATGGGCAGAAAGATGGGAACTGACATACAGTTTGAAGCTTATGAACAACACAGTTATTTACTAAGGTCACATTGGCTCATTTCAGAAATGTTACCATAAGTCACAAAATATTTTGCAAAATGATTTACAGTACCCTTACAGTTACAACATTGAGTTTATTGTACCAGAGAGCAAATCAGATTCTGTAGAGGAAAAAGACAAAAAAGCTTACAAAATCAAATTGTATAGCACCAGGGTTGTTGTGTGCACTTCTCCAGGGGGCACCATTTGCAGCAGGTCTACAAAGGTGGGCAACAAAGGCTATGCAGTTTTATGCGGCAGCCCTGGAAAACCCAGAGAGAGTATAGAGAAAGGTATTGTAACATTTTAAACATCATTGCTACTCCTTAATTAAGCAGTCTTGAAACTCTTGGATGTCTAATCAATCTGTTATATCCATGATGTCACAACAGTCTTACCAATCATTTTACTTAGAAGAAAAGAAAAATAAAATAAAATATAAAAAGTAAATTATATGCTTAAAATACATGTCAATAAAATAGACTTAAGAAATAAAGCACATTGGGCCGGCCCGGTGGTGCACTGGAGAGTGCGCCGCTTGAGAGTGTTGTGGCGCTCCCGCTGAGGGTTCGGATCCTATGTGGAGACCGGTTCCTGCTCACTGGCTGAGTGCGGTGCGGGCGCGACACCGAGGGTTGCGATCCCGTTACCGGTCAGGAAAAAAGACAAAAAGGGAAAAAAAAAAAAAAAGAAATAAAGCACAAAATATATGACCAGCTTCTAAATATTAAGTACTTTTCATACTTTAAATTTCTGTCTACAAATATACCTTAACCATTAAAATTGTGTATTGTTTATGCAATTATTATGTCTTAAAATAGAAACAAATTTCATAGGGACATTTCAGTCTCTAAATAAGACCATCATTTAGGAAAGTTAAAATGAATTATATTTGCTAAATTAAGAGTAAATTATGAGATTCCATATTAATTATAGGTTCTGGGTTATTTTTCAGCTATATATAACAGTATTTTTTAGACATTATTCAACCAGATGAAACACTGAAAATCAAAATTTATTACCTAACATAAAAATAATATACTTTCTAACTTAAATCCTTTTTATAAGACCTTGAGGTACAGGGAAATAAAAAGACATAATATCTATTTCATCAACATCTTACTTGGGTAAATGAAAGTTAAGGAGTAGATTGTATCTGTTTATATAAGATAAGCTTTCAGTATTTGTAAGCTACAAGGAAAGTGCAACTTTTCAGGTGGATTATAGAGTGGTAGTGCTATGGTCTGAATGTCTGTGTCTCCCTGAAATTCATATGTTGAAACCTAATCCCCAATGCAATAGTATTGAGGTGAGGTCTTTTGGAGGTGATTAGATCATGAGGGCAGAGCCTCATAATAGGATTAATACCCTTCTTAAAGAGTCCTGAAGGAGCTCGTTTGCACCTTCTAACTTTTGAGGACTTAGTGAGAAGGTGCCATCTATGAACCAGAGAGACCTCACCACACAGCAAATCCAGCAGTACCTTGATCTTGGACTTTCCAGGCTCCAGAACTGTGAGTAATAAATTTCTGTTGTTTGTAAGTTACCTAGTCTAAGGTATTTTGCTACAGCAGCCCAAATGAACTATGACAGGTGGGAAAAAGAGTGTACATGAGGGAGTACATCCACTGTTATGGTTAATTTTATGTGTCAACTTGATTAGGCTAAGGGATGACCAGATAGCTGGTAAAACATTATTTCTGGGTGTGTTTCTGAGGGTGTTTCTGGAAGAGATTAGCATTTGAGCTGGTAAACTGAGTAGAGCAGATGGCCCTACCTAATGTGGGTGGGCATCATTCAATCCATTGAGGGCATGAATAGAACAAAATGCAGAGGAGGGGTGAATTTGCTCTCTCTTTCAGAGCTGGCAACATCNGAGGGCAGAGCCTCATAATAGGATTAATACCCTTCTTAAAGAGTCCTGAAGGAGCTCGTTTGCACCTTCTAACTTTTGAGGACTTAGTGAGAAGGTGCCATCTATGAACCAGAGAGACCTCACCACACAGCAAATCCAGCAGTACCTTGATCTTGGACTTTCCAGGCTCCAGAACTGTGAGTAATAAATTTCTGTTGTTTGTAAGTTACCTAGTCTAAGGTATTTTGCTACAGCAGCCCAAATGAACTATGACAGGTGGGAAAAAGAGTGTACATGAGGGAGTACATCCACTGTTATGGTTAATTTTATGTGTCAACTTGATTAGGCTAAGGGATGACCAGATAGCTGGTAAAACATTATTTCTGGGTGTGTTTCTGAGGGTGTTTCTGGAAGAGATTAGCATTTGAGCTGGTAAACTGAGTAGAGCAGATGGCCCTACCTAATGTGGGTGGGCATCATTCAATCCATTGAGGGCATGAATAGAACAAAATGCAGAGGAGGGGTGAATTTGCTCTCTCTTTCAGAGCTGGCAACATCCATCTTCTCCTTCAGACACTGGCACTCCTGGTTCTCAGGCCTTCAGACTTGGACTGAATTACACCATCATCTTTCCTTGTTCTCTGGCTGCTTGCAGATGGCCCATTGTGGAACTTCCTGGTCTTCATAATCATGTGAGCCAATTTCCATAATAAATATATACTTATTTGTATAGGAGATACTATTACAATAATAAATAGGTATAATTTATTAATTGGAGATACATATATATCTTCTATTAGTTTGGCTCTGTTGCTCTGGAGAACCCTGAGTAATCCTTTAATTAGCCCAACTGAATTAGTCAAGAATATAAAATATATACTGTACATGTAACTGCCTGGATGCATGCAGCTGTAGGTAATCCAGGCCATGCAGGAAAGCATTTCTCAGGGTCTGACAGGCTCAGTAGTTCTACTTAGGCTTTTTTTGTACTTGGGTCTTATACTTTAGTTCTTCATTTTAGAAAAACTAAAACTACAATTTAAGGAAATATTAGGCTGCACTCTCCTTCGGGGAGAAAGCAGAGTCCCCTGTCAGGCTCTTATACTTTAGTTCTTCATTTTAGAAAAACTAAAACTACAATTTAAGGAAATATTAGGCTTCACTCTCCTTCGGGGAGAAAGCAGAGTCCCCTGTCAGGTATACCCAAAGAACATTGCTGTTGCCAGGTTTCCAGCATTCTGGAAAACCCATTTTCCTACATTCCCCACAACCTCCTCACCCCTATCTGGGTGATTCACATCTTGTTTCGTTCAAGAACTGTCATCACAACTCCATTTTCTCAAATATAATTTTTCCTTTAGAGAAAAATAACACCTTGCTCATCAGAAATTAACAAGAATATTTTGGTATTCATATCCTTAAATATGTGGCTTCATGAGTCCTTCCAAATCAGAGTGACAATTAGATCTTCCTGTCACCCTTCATTTCTGTTCTTTCCTGAATTCTGAGGTGTGTACCCTGGTGGGAAAGATGCCCAGGTCGTTGTTGGTAGCATACTCAGATTAGGGGCTTCTCCAGGATGATAGCATATCCTGTGCTCAGGACTCGATCATGCAGGAAATGCTGCATTGCAGATGCTCCATACCAGTTCCTAGGGATAAGAAGTCCATATATAAAAAGTGACACACCATCAGAATGTGCATTTATCTCAGTAAGTATCTCATGAAACTTTGTGAGCTGCTCTGATTTTGCCAAGTGGGAAATTTCAAAGAGGGGTTAGCTACATCTCCTATTCTCATGTAGTTTACAGTCTGGAGAGATTAATAAGGAGCTACCCAAGACCATATTTATTATTAAGGGATTTATTTTGTGTTAGATAATTTATTAGTACATAGTGCAATTTGAGTTCTGAGAAATAAGCCATCTAATCCAACATAACATAGGAAGACCTTCTAATAACTGCACAATTAAGAGTTTGGGAATCCAGCCAATCCAAAATGTATAAGAGATTATTACTCTTTATGATTATAAGAAAATTGTACTAATATTTAAAATTTTTCTTATTACTTAGCATAAAACTTCAAGCTAACAACTAAACAGGAAGTAGAAGCTGTCAGAAGAAGACTGCATATGAGTAAATGTTGGAGTTATACGTTGCTGACTGAGTGTGTATCCACACTTCTGTCAGAAACACCAAAATGGCAACATATGCTGATGTTTTTACAAAGGATTTCAGTATAACATGATTTAGTCTTCCTGTACGTTCTCTAGTAGAGTTTAGACTAAGCTTTTGGGACAATGAGATGAGAAGTCAAGTGGCTCTCTCCACCCCCACTCTGTCTTTTCCTATCCTTCTCTCTCTGGCATTCCTCTGCCCCATTCCCCTCTGTGACAAACTAGCTGGGAATTTGCAAATGTTGATGTTCTAAAAAGATATCTACTTAGAAGTCTTGGCTGCTGGAGGTCACACCTAGTAGAACATTAAAGATATGTGTAATTTGTGAGTAAAAAAAATGATTTGGAGTCACTGAACTATTGCTTAAAAGATTGTTTTTTACCAATTTGGGTAATGGAAGAATAATCATAGAAGAGGCAATAAAGATCATGCTTGACTGGCTGTGTGATTACACATTTAACTGGGAAAGCTACTGGACTGAACGCAGGTGAGATGGGAATGACCAGATGCACGAGTGGAAACATTGAGAATGAGAGATTTAGTTACAGAATGAGTGAGGCAGGAATGAGTGGGTGAAGGACTTGGAACACACATCTGTGCAGAAGGCACTCTGGGCATTTTGTTAAAATTTCCCTATGATTTGCAGGTGATTTCTACAAATGTCAGAAATACCATTGCTCATCCTTCAGATTAATATGGCATGACTACATAATAGAATGCCTCCATGAAATTCTGAATATATCTTTACCAAACATTTAGAAATCATAATATACACATTTTAAAAAGCACAGGCAAAATACACATTGAACCCTAAAACTTACAAGTCTGTGCACCTACTCTGAACATGTTTTTAAATAGAGGAAAATGGTTATTATGTATTGGTACCATCTGTGGCTCAGAGACTTCATATTCCCTATTTGTCCTTTACCCCTTGTTTTCTCCTGCTTGTTACCCAATTTGCTCATTAGCATGTCTGCTACATAATGGTAGGTAGGAGGAGAAAAGCTCTTTTAGTTCATTTTTCTGGCTACTAATGAACTGGTTTAATATTCAATTACCCCTTGTTTTCTCCTGCTTGTTACCCAATTTGCTCATTAGCATGTCTGCTACATAATGTAGGTAGGAGGAGAAAAGCTCTTTTAGTTCATTTTTCTGGCTACTAATGAACTGGTTTAATATTCAATTAGGAAGAGGTTGGAATAAAATTAAGGAATTTCAGTTATTCATGGCACCTTTGATTTTTGATTCCAGGGAAAATGAGAATTAGTGAGCTCCACACCAAATAGATGGATTTTATTTCTAGTAAGTAAGTAGCCCAAGGTTCTAAACTCACATTACCACCAGTAATTTAAAAACAGTCCACATATTTAGTACCTTATTTCACATTGTCTATGAGAATACGGAAAGCGTTTATATTAACCTAATGGTCCACATGCAATGCAAGCAAATTCTGAGAGCATAATCCTTTCAAAATATTTAAAACTCTGGATGTAGGTGAAAGTCCCAAGAAAAATAGAAACAAGAAATCATGTATTATGTCATAGAAGTGGACACAGCATCTCAATTCTTAAGCACAGATCGGTTTTATAGCTGGAAAGAACTCCCTCTGCATAATTACCCTGTTGTACGTAATTTGGCAATCTAGAGATCCTCAGGAAATTTTTCATTCTGTTCAGTATGAGTTAACGGAAGAGGAAAATCAATTCGATTCAGTTCAGTTCAATTGAAGAGACAGTATCTGTGTGTCCTCCATGGTCTCGGCTTCCTGGGGGCCGGGGTGGGGGACAGTCTTTGTTATTCCTTGTTATTGATCCCTTCCCTTCACCAGTGCCAACTCCTGAGTGCCAGTGACACCACCTCCTTTATCTGCTGCACTCACAGATATGGATAGATGTTTTGTGTGATTCATAGCCATGTTTGGTTTAGGGTAAAAAAACATAAAGGCTTCAGAGTCTTTAAATCCTCCAATTACTGACTCTGTGACCTTCAATATGTCACTGACCTTCCCTCGGCCTGAACTTCTTGTTCATAAAGTGGGGATCACAATATTATGTTAAGGGCCATTGAATGATGCAGATCCGTATTCATGCACATAGTTCAGTTGTTTTCCTTCTGATCATCAGGCTGAACATGCAACAAACTGTGAAACAAGCCAGAAGAGATAATCCTCTGGTCCATTGAATGATGCAGATCCGTATTCATGCACATAGTTCAGTTGTTTTCCTTCTGATCATCAAGCTGAACATGCAACAAACTGTGAAACAAGCCAGAAGAGATAATCCTCTGGTGCTGGCCAAGGTGGAGGGCATCTTAGTCTGGCAACAGACAATGCTTTTCTAATTAGTAATTCTCTTATCTCGGCCTTGCCCTGAGCTGTCCTTTTTCAGTGTGATTGCCTCTAGCATATCCTCCTGCTCCTGCTAAGGTGCATTCCTCACTGCTTTTTTTTAATAACCTCAGAAGAACTGAAGACTGTTAAGGGGAAAAGACAAATTGAGCTTGTTCAATCAATACCTTTAATTTTACATACAATTGTAAATCAATGGAGCCTGAAGTGAGGGTTCAGGGTTTCTCAAGTCTTTTTCTGTGGAATGAAGAGCACATATTCACAGACCTTATTTACCTTAACCCTGGCTCATCACCACAATCTCTTGGGGAACTTTTAGAAAAATACACTTGGCCATCCTTCCTCCCTCCAACCTGCAGACCTGGTGGTGTTAGGATCACTTCAGGGGATTCTGTTTCATGGTTTGAAAACCACTAGTTTATGCCACGGTTCCAGGGGGAGATCCAAACAGACAGGGTTGTGTGACCCTGGATTAACTGAGAGGTTGCTGTTCAACTCTAGAGCCAGCAAACAGGCACGGACATCACAGGGACCCACCACGTGGATGTTGGGGAAACTCTGGACATTTAGCAGAATTTGTTCCTGGGGAATCATAGCCAATCATTTAAACAAGTGTCACTCAGAGCTGAGCCTGGATTCCAGAACTCCTTTGTCTTGACTTTTCCTCCTAAGCTGCCCTGTCATGTTTCCAGAGATGCACTTCCTTATACCTGCCTTCTGTGGGGCTCACATCTGTTTATGATATACGACTATTCAGCTCATGGCTTTTATACATTTGAAATTTCACTAGTTGTTGACAAGACTGGAAGTGTACCCATCTGGAGAAAGACTAGCGGAGACTCTGAACTCGTACCTTCTCAATGTCACATTTTCCCATAAGAAACCAATCCTGCAATCAGGAGTGACTAATACTTCATGTTCTTGGTCCCAGTCCCCTGCTCGAATCCCACCATTCACAGTGACCTGTGAGTAATGGTTAAGTCACACACTGATTAGCGCATAGATGCTTGTTTGGGTACTAGTCAAATATTGTTATTTACTTTTAAGATGAAAATCTCTGAGAAACAAAAGAATTTTAAGCATAGGCCAATATCCCACATCCCCTGAACAACAGACAACACGATAAAATTCTAGTACAACAAACTAATTTCAACAGTCCCTTAAAGTCTGTAACAGTCCTTAAAACTTTTAGTCCTCAAAAAAAGAAATGTCCTATATCAGCGCACATTAAAGATTATAAAAGCAAGTTTTAATGGAGTAATTGATAAGACAAAAAATTTACTGGGAGGTTCTGGTTTTGTTGTTTTATTATTTTCTCTCTGGTTCTCTACCAAATCTTTTATTATTTTTTTAGTTTTGGTTTTGGTAAAGGCTATGTGCAGATAGTAAATCTATACTGGGCAGTAGTAATTCCCTAACTGGGAACCTTAATCATATGAAAAGTTAGGGCTTCCTTCTAAGTGACCTCTTTGGCATATACTTTATTATCCAAAACGTAATTTAGGCAATAGAAAAGCTAGAACTCATTGGTTACATTCCTTTCAAACCATAAATCATAGAAGAATCTTTTATGACTTTGTAAGTGAATATTTTAGAGAGAAATCTCACTCAAAACAGCATAAGCAAGGAAGACAATTTATTGGTGCATTTCCTTTGAAGCTGAGGGGTTTTGACTAGTTTCAGAGTTCACTGATGCCATCAGGACTATTTCTGTCCCTGCTGCTCAGCTTGGTTTTCTTCTGGTGGGTTTTATTCTCTGGTGGGCTACCTACAGCTGCTGCAGGCTTACATGGCATGGTCTCAGGAACTGCTGTATCAGTCCGGACAAAGGACTCCCATTTTTCCTGATCACACCATGTGTCCTCCTCAACCCCATCTTTGTGCCCAGGGGATGAGACGTAGTCTCATGGCTGGCCTGGGTCACATGCCACCACAATGACAGTGAGGTTTGTGTCCTATTAACACCCAACAGGAGGGAGCAATTCCCAAAAGGAAAGGGTTGGTCAAAGAAGTTTTAAAAAAAATCTCAGAAAACTACCACAAAAAAACTTCTCTGCTTTGGAGGGAGAGAAGTTGGTTCCTCTTCTTCTGGGAATGATGAAGAATAACTTCATTCTACTGTTAAACAACTTTTGGAGTTAATGAAGACACAACATAATCTGGGATCACAAGGAACTCATTAGTATGTCAGAGGAAATTTCCACTTAAAACCCAGTACCATGTCACTTTCTTAAAATGGTACTCTTGTAAACAGCCAAAAATTTTTTTATAGAAGTCTGAGTTTTATTTGTTAATTTCTGAACTAGAATAAAACAACAGTCAGACGATTCAAATATAGATCTGAGAAAATAGGATGAATGGAATTGTATTTCAAATGTACTAAAGGTTAAAAAGACATCTTTGCTACATATTTTTGAGAAAAAAAATAATTATTTTGTGACTACATACCATTCGAATTCAATCATTTTGATAAATACGAATTTTATCTTTTACAGTTCTCAATAGCAAAACTAAATTAGATGTGTTTACTCTTCCTAAAAACTACCTCTCCCAAAAAAAGCCAAGTTACTAAGCATTCTAAAAAAAATCTACATGTATTAAGCAAATAATACACTAAGAGATGAATAAGGATGCATCCAAACATTTACCTAATTTTGAAACATCAGCCGGCCCACACTCTAGAGTACGTCATGCTTGAGATTTTGCTACATCTTTTCCTATTTTCTCCAAATGTATTTTGGAGTCTTAAAAATGTCTTTGGAAATTAAGCCCGTCTGAGCACAGGAGAGTCAGGAAACAGCAAATGTCAAGCACCAAGATGCTCGGGATGCTCCTGACTACCAGGTGCACTTACCGCATTCATCACAGAGGCTCGGGGTCGCGAGCACTGCGCGGTTTGATTCTTCACCCGGGTGGGAGCTGGGGTGGGGGAGCTAGAGTGGGGATGAGGGTGGGGGTCGGGGGAGGGAGTGGAGAAGGCCTGGGTGCAGTGGAGGTGGCTCAGGGGCCCGGGTGTGTGGGGTAGGGGTGGAGGTGAGGGTTGGCGGTAAGCAGAACTAGGAGTGGGGGTGCAGCGGGGGTGACTTTGTAAGTGAATATTTTAGAGAGAAATCTCACTCAAAACAGCATAAGCAAGGAAGACAATTTATTGGTGCATTTCCTTTGAAGCTGAGGGGTTTTGACTAGTTTCAGAGTTCACTGATGCCATCAGGACTATTTCTGTCCCTGCTGCTCAGCTTGGTTTTCTTCTGGTGGGTTTTATTCTCTGGTGGGCTACCTACAGCTGCTGCAGGCTTACATGGCATGGTCTCAGGAACTGCTGTATCAGTCCGGACAAAGGACTCCCATTTTTCCTGATCACACCATGTGTCCTCCTCAACCCCATCTTTGTGCCCAGGGGATGAGACGTAGTCTCATGGCTGGCCTGGGTCACATGCCACCACAATGACAGTGAGGTTTGTGTCCTATTAACACCCAACAGGAGGGAGCAATTCCCAAAAGGAAAGGGTTGGTCAAAGAAGTTTTAAAAAAAATCTCAGAAAACTACCACAAAAAAACTTCTCTGCTTTGGAGGGAGAGAAGTTGGTTCCTCTTCTTCTGGGAATGATGAAGAATAACTTCATTCTACTGTTAAACAACTTTTGGAGTTAATGAAGACACAACATAATCTGGGATCACAAGGAACTCATTAGTATGTCAGAGGAAATTTCCACTTAAAACCCAGTACCATGTCACTTTCTTAAAATGGTACTCTTGTAAACAGCCAAAAATTTTTTTATAGAAGTCTGAGTTTTATTTGTTAATTTCTGAACTAGAATAAAACAACAGTCAGAC
>NW_007728713.1:286597-305666 GCF_000696425.1 Galeopterus variegatus | reverse complement strand
GGGGGGCGGGCTTCGAAAGCGCGCCCGCCGGTTGCTGCTGGAAGAGTGGGTCGGCGAGGGACGGGGACGCCACTCGGCCACCGCTCCTTGCATGGTCGCTCATCTCGGAGCTAAATACTTTGGAAGTATCAGAATCTCCTAATCCCTGGCTGGGAGTTATTGCAAGAAATGCAGATTCCGAGGCTCTGAAAGTTTGTTTTTGGTTACCCCCTCCAGCCCCTCCCATGGCCTCAATTGTCTCTCTTTCCTTGGAAAGCATACAGAAAAGCATACAGACTTGAAAAAGATTGAAATTCTCCTTAGCCCACGCGTGCACCCCTCACCCCGCGAGGCTCAGGACTTGGCCACAAAGCGCGTGCAGGCTGTACGAAGCCCCGCTGCCCAGCCCGGTGCCCTCCCATTGTTAACAAGGGAGCTGCGCGATGTAAATGGCAGTGACAGGTCTCCCCTAAGCTGACTTGTGGGGAAGGAAGCGGAGATAACTTGTCTGTGTACTTAAATTACTCTGGAAAAATGGAAAGAAAACACCTGGTGCCCGGCTTTTCAACCCTTTCAAGTTGTTCTCAGACTTACTGAGCCACAAAAAAAAAAAAAAAAAAAAGAGAGAGAGAGCAGGCTTTCTTTCCTGCCTAAGATACAGGCAGACTCTGGATTTTTCCTCACAGCCAAGTTATGTCCTATGCAAAATCTGACACACATGTGTGACAACATTGTTTCAAGGACTGCTGACGTTGCAAGGACTGCAAACTGACCTATTTTTGAAAAGGGGAATATGATAGTAAAATTAGCATTTTTGCAATATGAATAGTTTGACTTACATTTTTTCCATTTCCCCCGCTGGCGTGGAATATATTTATTTATTTAGTGTTTCCCCCCTCATTTTACATTTAGAGCCATTTCGGGGAAGATACCTGTTTTAATTTGTTGTTCTCATTTTGTGACATCCAAACCCCTGGCCATTGAGGTGAACTATTTATTAATCACAGCTATTTTACCATAGGGTGAGTTCATGGTAAGCCAGAATTGTTTGGTGGTTAGTATCATCCCATTGATTTACTCTGCAGTATTTAATCTGTTGTATTACTGTACATTACACACTGTAAAGTTACTGATTGGACAGGGAAGTGGTGATGCTTTGTCAACCTGATAATCTATGAAGTGCTGAGAACAGTACCTGGCATATAAGAGCTATGTTAGTGTCAGCTAGTATAATATTAAATTTTTATTATCAACTCATGTGGGGTTTTTTCTGCTTGGAAAATGGTTGTTTTGTTCTTTTAATCCCAAATATTTTAAATCATGGTCTGTTTAAAGTCTTTGCTTTAATTTGAGATCAGAATTGATGTTGGGTTATTATTTTGCTTATGACCGATGCATATTAAGAGTTGCTTTTAGTACATCTTATGTAGTGGATCTATAACATCAAGACCAAACTCCTGAACCTAGTTGAGTCCTGGTAAATTTCATAATAAGTAGACCCAATTATCCTTGAGGGCCTAATTTGTCCAAGGAGAGACCTAGACATTTTGGAAGATCTGAGCTCTGAACCCCATCTTTAACCCTCCTCCCCTTGTTGTATTGGTTTAGAATAATACTTCTGATTCCTAGTTGAAAGAACCATGTTTACACAGCAGAGTTGTAGTTCCCACTGTGTTAAAAGGTATTAAAAGATAAATATATCTACTGTATATACATCAACCAGAGTATGTAATTCTTACGTATGCTTTAGAATATTTAGAGCAGGATTTATAGTCTAACTAGCTAAGATAAGAAAAATTAAAACTGCTTACTTGATATGTGTCAGTAACCAGAACATGTTTGTTATTTAGATATTTTTAAAGATTGTCAGGAGTTTAAACTCATCTCAAGCCCCCTGCCCCCCCCACCTTAACTTTGAAGTGACATCTTTTTCATTCCTAAATAACTTATTTAGCTACAAGAGGTGTTGTGTTAACTCTTGGGGCCCTGTGGGAGCCCAGCTGCTGCTGGTAGAGTGCTTGGCAGCAGATGGTGCGGTGGATAATGCTGGTGGACAAGGCACGTACGTGGGCAGGTAGAATGGGAGGGGTTAATTCTGCAATCCCATTGCTCACCCCTCTCCAAAACCTACTCTTACCACACAGACACCATCCAACATTTTTAAGAATAAAGCTTTTTTTTTTTTTTTAACATTTTCCTTTTGCATCTTCAAGTTTTTTAGACTTTACGTGGTCAGGTTTTTCTCTCTGAAAGCCATAGTCTTTCAAGTGTCAGAGAAACATTCCTTGTAAAAATATCATTTAGCCAACTGTACCCTTTACTTTTAATTTCCCATACTAGAGTCAGATTGACCAACCTGAGCCTAGAGGATCTCCAACTAACCTGGACTTTTTTTTTAATAGTTAACTTGTTGGAGAGAGAAACAAAAGATTAGACACCTACTTGAATCTTGAATTTATTTTAAGACAACTTCCTATGGTCAATTTTCAGTTATTTTGGTTTTTGCCATTTTTCTGGCTCCTGGTAGGATGCAATGAGAATTGATATTAAGGATGAAACTTCCGAAGCTTTGCAAAATCATGACTCATCCAAGAAAAATGTACTCATTCTATTCAGTACAGGCAGCAAAGCTGGAAAGTATGCTCAGTAAAACGGTTTTTTCATTCACAGTAGCAGTTACCTCTGAGAGCTGGTGCTGGGACCGGCATAGTCCTAGGCAGTTCATGGTGCATTCTCTTTACTCCTCCAAGACCAATAGCTGCTATTATCTCCTTTCTGCAAGTAAGGTGTAGTGACTTGTCTGAATCACATGGCTCATAAGTAGCAAGGTGCATGTGTCCCCAGAGCCCACGGATCTTTTCACTGCACCAGGAGGAATAACTTCTGCCTAGAGCATTCAGCTGCGGGAGGCGTTCACTAACTTCTCTTTTCTTAAATACCAAAACATATCTTCTCTATAACTCAGTGATGGGCTTTGCATTTGTGGGTAACATTTGGTCATCAGAGAGTCCAAAACAAAACAGGAGAAATAAAGCCGTTTTTAATTTTCAGAGGAAACAGCTTAAGATTTCACAATACCTTATTAAAGATTGCCTGTTTTAGGAAGTTGAGGTGAGAGATGGCAGGTTTAACTTCTTTGAACTATGTAAAGGGTAATAAAAATGGCTTAGATTTTGAAGTAATAAAGAATGTTGAGCCTGTTTTTAGCTGCTTTGCTCAGGTGATCTGGGGACAGTCACAGCTCCCTGTACACCCAGTGACTACCTGTTTTGCTTTGGCTTAAAGGAGGTTTGTTCTTTTGAACCACTCAAGTACACTGGAGAGGATTAAGATGATTAATGAAACGTTGGATCAAATCCCCATTCTATATATTCATTTTTTTTAAATTTTATTTTACACTTTTTAGGCAGAGCCTCATTTAATTTTTAAAAAATGGTGAATCTTTTTTGTATTGAAAACATTATGGAAATACAAAAAAAGTAATATTTGAGAATCGTTCAGAAGAAAACACACATCATGCCCAAAGTGTTTATCAAAGAAGCTAAATGTAGGGGCCAGCCCGGTGGCGCACTGCTACAGTGCGCCGCTTGGGATCGCGGTGGCGCTCCCGCCGAGGGTTCGGATCCCACATACAGACCGGCCGCTCACTGGCTGAGCGAGGTGCGGGCGCAACACCGAGGGTTGCGATCCCGTTGCCGTCCCGGTCCAGTACGGGCATGACACAGAGGGTTGCGATCCGTTGCTGGGCACGAAAAAAAGACAAAAAGGAAAAAAAAAAAAAAAGAAGCTAAATGTAGCATTGACTAGACTTTGAAAGGATAAGTTATGAGATGATTTGCATGGAAGATTTTGGAGAATAGTTGTAGGAAATTTTTAGCTTTTCATTGTTTGCGAATGTCGTCATACAAACAATTAACTACAGATAATTTAGACACAGGCAAGGTTTCTCCACTGTTACAGAATCCTTTTTCATCCTGGTTTTAAACAACCTGCGTTTGTTTCTGAATGATCCTTTTGTGACATAGAATTAATGAACATAAATCATGCATATGTCTATTTTCACCCTTTAGGTTTCCTCCTTCTTATGACAAGGAACTTAGTAGCATTTGTACGTTTTCAACATTTTGCAGTTGAAGTCTCGTAAGAACACATTAAGAATCACATTATGAACCAGGCATGTTCAAAGACACCAGCCTTGCTTTTCTTTCTTTCTTTTTTTTTTTAAAGGAAACCATAGTAGGTGAAGCAAATTACTTCCTTTTTCCAGTATGTTTGTGGTAAAAATAGTGAACATGTGATGACTAAACAATTTTGAACTGGCAATAAACTGGGATTTTAAAATTATAAACACTTAAGAGAGAAGTTAAAAGGTGAATATCTAAGCAAAAGGAAACAGTATGTCATTTGGCAGACAGGTTTTTGGAAGAATTATAAGAGTTCTGTGGTATGTTTTATACATCAGGGCAAGATCACTGGGCTTTGAAATTGTCCAGTTCCAGGTAAGGCTTTTAAAAATACAATTCACAAGCATATGAGAAATTTTTGAGTAGTTATCTTATAATACAAAGCTTTTTTTCCTCATAGCTGCACTAGAAGTTTGTTTCATCTTTTAATTGTTTTTTTTTTTTTCAGGAAGAATCCCAGCTATGCTTCAGAATGATCATTCTTGCCAGTAATTTTTTTGTGCCATTAACTGGAACTTAACATAAAAAAAGTAATTATGCAAAAGAACAGTTTAGTCATTTCTTCTGTTATGATTACTTTATTAAACAGATGTTTACAGAGTACTCATTGTGTGCCAGGTACTTTGAATAAACAGTCTTCAGGAAAGACAAGGTACCTGCCTTTTGGGGGGCTTTATAGTGTAAAGTAGGAAAATAAATAATAAACTAAACAAAAAAATGAAGAGCTAATTTAAAGCACAATCAAGAATGGGGCAACTTTCTCATCTGGTCTGGGTGGTCAGGGAGGACCTCACAGAGGACTTTAATGCTGGGACCTAAGAAGGGAACCCCTAAAAGGTCTGATTTCAGGTATTGAAATGGAAAAATATGTGCATCTTAGAATCGGTCAAATATGGTATATTCTGGAGATCAAGCTGAGAGGACCTGCACATTTGCAGATTTGTATTTTTTTTTTTTCCTTTTTGTCTTTTTTCGTGTCTGGCAACGGACCGCAACCCTCAGTGTCGCGCCCGTACCGAACCGGGACCGGCAATGGGATCGCAACCTGCGGTGCTGCGCCCGCCCCTCGCTCAGCCAGTGAGCGGGAACCGGTCTGTATGTGGGATCCGAACCCTTGGCGGGAGCGCCGCCGCACTCCCAAATGGCGCACTGTAGCAGTGCGCCACCGGGCCGGCCCTGCAGATTTGTATTTTCTTTCTATGTACCTGAGTGGTACAAAAGGAATGGTACCTGAATGGTACAAAATCCTGTGTTTAGAGGTACAGGAGGGAGGTCATGGGTTGTGGAATTACCCACCCCAAGATTGGAAGGTGGCGTAGAAAACCGTGCCATGTGTAAGTAGTCTTTCTGATACTTAAAAAAGATGTAGAGGAGGTATTTATTTTATTTGCCTCCATGTGCACTACAGACTGTTGGTGTCACATAGACCAGTAAGCTGCAGAGGCTCAGAGTTGCCATGTTCAAGGGGAGTTGCAGACACTGCCCCAGCCTTGAATGTGCATGTAGATCTGGGAGTTACAAGCTTTGTTTCGCTCTGCCACAGGACTGGGAGCAGGGCAGAGTGAGTGCTTGGTCATGGTCGTGTGGATCCCTGGCCAGAAACTTAGTTGTAGGCTGGCAAATGGCTAAGTAGGTTACTGAGTGACAGAGAGACAGGTCTTCCATTCGAATCTGTCTGGATGCAAAGCTGGCTCTGTGTGAAGCTGAGCAAGTGATGGAGATTTCAGGAACCTCAGTTTCCTTATCTGTAAAATGGGGATGACTATACTACGTACTTTCTAGGATTCTTATGAGGGTTAAATAAGATGATGCTCATAATAATACACCAAGCCCTCTATTGAGGTTAGTTGCTGTTAGGTGTTTCTGTTTCATGGATTTCATACGTCATTTCATCTGTCTCCTTATGTGGGCCTCAGGACGAAAGTCACTCTTTCAGAGACTTTCCCTGACTGCTGAAGCTAAAGCAGCCCCTTCTCTAGCCACTCTCTTACCGCCATGCAGTTTTATTGTATCCACAGCCCCATCCCTGACTGAAATCGCATGCATTGTAGACATGTTGGTGGTCCATTTTTCCCAGGGTGAAAGGGGCTCTGTCACACAAGCTGCTGTAGCCACAGCGCCTAGAGTTTTGCTGGCCACATCTCCTGGCCAAGTATGTCTTCACTGAGTGAGCTCCTTCCATCCGGGGCCTTGTGGGCACGGCTAAAAGCCTAATCCCAAGCAGGGTCATCTCTGGACTTGTTCTTTGCGCAACGAGGTAGTGACTGGCTTTCCAATTGTGTGTGTACGTAGCTGAGGTCCCGCTGGCAGGTTCTGAGAAGTCTTTGATAGAATATTTTGGGGAATGAGGTAGGAGGAGAGGGAGAGTTTGTATTTGGGAACATTAGTTTCTTGGGGTAGTAGGACATGCTTGTCTTGCCCTGGCTTTTGAGATGGTGCCACCTGCTTGGTCTTCAAGCTAAATGTCACACGAGGCCTACCTAAAGCCTGAGATGCCAGCTTGCAAACACCTAACTCATTATATAAAAATCGTGGGAGTGAATACAGTAAGAAAATGCAGCTACTGTTGTAAAGGCGACCAATGCTTGTGAAACTGCTCTGGCCCCCAGAAGCCAGAAGCCCTGTGTTTTCCCAGCACTGAAATTGGTGCTCAGTTGGCACTCTGGACTGTGGATTATTCTCCCGGTTTCTGCTGTTACGTTACTTAAGATACCACATCTCAATATAATGGCTTTCATTGGTGCATTAATTTTTGATGCTGTTATATCTTTCAAAAGGAAATCATACTCATTTTAGAAATGAGTATTTATATATTCTTCAGGCTTTTAATCTTTCACAGAGCTTGCTTATTGACTAGTTCTTGAGCGAAGTTTAGTAAATAAAATGCAAAGACTCACCTTCAAACCCTTGTGTGGACACTCCACAATCACAGATGTGTCTACATAGTTAACACACGTGCAAACGTAGTAGTTAGTTCCCTTTCCCTGGCTACCATGGGGGCACCATTTCCACTCTTGGTCAAAAATACAGTTGGAAATTGGACTCTCAGCAGTGTTGGGAAATACCAGTGAATCTTGACAGCATTTCTGTGTTTTGACATAGTTCTACATAGTTGGAACAAGGTGAATGGGGAAGTTCATTGTACACTTGGCTGTGAGTTGGGGATTTTTAAAAATCCTTTTAATCTAACCCTGGCTGGTGCCCTTTCAAATGATCATTAATTGGAATGTTGTGATTTTTAAGAATCAGATGTTTTTCTTCCCAATAAATTTTGTTCTTGTTTAGTGACCATGAGAGAAGAAGAGAAAGCATTGTGTTGGTTTTTAATATGACTAGTCACGGTGCTCTTCACAGCTTCTTTTGGCTTTTTCTAGCTTGCAGCATAAACCAGGTGTGGACCATAAACCATTGTAAAATGTTTTGGCCAAAGTGGCCCCCAACTTTAAGAGGATAAACTGTCTGGTTACTTACTTCTTTCATTTAATTAGATTTAATTTTTTTCTGGTTCTCATGAGTGAATTTATATTTGCAGCTCTTACAGGGGGAGTCTATTACAGTCATATAAATAACATATTTTGTGAATAGTTGAAATGTTCTTTTAGGTAGTGCCAGAGAAGATTTGTGGTCTACTTACATTGTTTGAATTGGTTTTAAATGAATTTCCTGGGAAGTTACGAGAGTCCCACAGACATCATGGAGCTAGTGTGCATGTATGTGAAGGGACCAGTGTTTACTGTGAGCATTGCAGTGGCTGTGTTTTTACAGTTAGAAGCAGCTCTGCCCTCGCCTCAGTGTGACATGAGTTTCAGCTCATGTGTCCTGATTTACTTATCTGATTTCTCCTACAGATATTTTGCCTTTCAGAATTCACTAGCACAAGACTGAACTGTTTTGATTGTTCATCCCGTTACTATTTCCACAAGGTTTTCCAGAGTAATTTCAGTGTGAAGCATTCTACTGAGAATGCTTAAAGCAATAAAGAGACCACATCACAGGTCCTTTTAATTAAGCATATCAACACATTATCAAATATCTTTATGTATTTTGTGTCTGAAATACTTAAGTATCTTCATTTTACTTTGGATTTTTCATTTACCATATAGTATTAGTTTTTTATATATACCTTGTATTAGTCAGGGTTCTACAGAGAAACAGAACCAATAAGACATACATATAAAAAGAGATTTATTGTAAAGAATTGGCTCACATGATTATGGGTGCTGAGAAGTCCCACAATCTGCCATCTGCAAACTGGAGACATGGGAGAGTTAATGGTGTAAGTTCTAGGCTGATGTCAGGAAAACACAGATGTGTCAGCTCAAGTAGTCAGGCGGAGAGAGAATTCAACCTCCCTTCACCTTTCTGTTCTATTTGGGCCTTCCACCACTTGCATCGTACCCAACCATGTTGGGGAGGGCCATCTGCTTTACTCACTCCACCAATTCAATGCTAATTTCATCCAGAAACACCCACAGACACAGCCAGAAATAATGTTTGACCAGATATCTGGGCACCCCAGTGGCCCAGTCAAGTTGACACATGAAATTAACCATGACATATCTATAGTATAAATGAAGTATTTCAGTAATTTGTTAAGCTGGTTTCAAAACATTTTGTAAAAGTACCGCTTCCCAAGTCTGTCTAAATGAGCTGATTCCCAGAGTGTTAAGAGAAGGTACCCTTGGTCTAGGTCCTGCTCCTCCACGAAGTCTCTCTCAGTAGTGCTAACAATGTCACAGTTTCCCTTACTGACCAACACTTCCTTCACTGATTTAGTTGATCGCTGCTTTTTATGATGTGTTCTTGGTTTGTGAGTGTCTCTTCTGTGAGACAGTAAGTTCATTTGGGATGGAGATAGTATCTACATCTCTCCATGGTGAGTATTGTCTGTGAAAGGACAACAGTGTTCTTGATACCCTCTCCTCCCTACTCTGTGTGGTCTTTTCAGAGTGCACATGGAGATGACCTTTATGGCCATGGGCAACTTTAACTTCTACAAGGACTAAGTCTCCACTTTATAGTTTATCCCCAGTACAACTTACATTCAAGTTTAAGGTGATAGTAATTACTTTGTATAATTACATTGCATTTACAGTTTTTATTTTTATTTGATCTTCATATTTCAGCCAAGTAGGGGAGTGTTTTAAAACTGGAAAATATACATTTTCTAGTTTCAACAGAAGATAGTTATTTGATTTGATGATAATAGAGTCCATTTATTGCCTAACATGGTAAATATCAGGAAGGAACTGAGTGTTCTATCATTTTTTCAAAAGCACCTGATTATTCATGTTTTATTATTTGTCTGTCACCACATGTAACCAATCATAATAATAGTGATAATGATATTATTATTGAGGCAGACCCTTATATAGTGCTTACTGTGTTTCCAGCACTGTTTTCAGCACTTTACTGATATTCTTTGTATTTTCACGATGGATGAAATAATTGATGCATTTCTACTTATATGCAATTTTAGCACTGCTTTGTGAGACATTTGGCTTCGAGAGGTAAAGAACTGAGCAGCTGCATATAACTAGAACTAATTAACTTCTCCAAGAGTTTACTTTCACACTTACTTGTTGTGAGAATGCCTTGGGCTTTCCTGAGTCCCTTGTCTGTTCCTCTTTGGGCCAGGAGTTGGTTTGAGAATAGACTCAACCACAGGCAGCAGCTCGGTACAAGGCCCAGGGAACCATGATGGTGGGGGGTGGCCAGGTGACAGGCAGTGTGGCCACAGCAAAGTCCAGTAGGCTGGCTGTGGGTCTTTATTAAAACCCAGGGAAGAGTTTTAACTAGAAACCTGACCTCCTAAGGTGAAACTGGCTGGGTCCAAGTGTATGTAGAGTCGAAACTTCTCATCAAGGACGTTTCACCATTAGGACATGAACTCCGTGCTTAACTGAACTCTTCTTTTTTTTCCAAAACCAGTGCTAGGATTTTGGCCAGTGACATGGTGATTAGAGATGTCCCTGGTTTCTGGCACCACTTCCATTTCCTAGGCAATGAATGTTGCCTCTATGTGCCTGGCACTGTGTGGTTATCTGGCGGGCAGAATCAAGTCTTCCCTCATCCAGAAGCGCCCAGTAGCTCTAAGTCCTAGGTGCCACTTCTCCTAGTTAGAACTTCATCTTCGTCTTCACCTGCCTCCTAGTTAGAGCTGCACTTCACTGGTTCTGATCCTCAAGTTACTGCCTGGCGTAAGAGAACTTAAGTGCCCTTACAGATCCTTCTGACGCTTGCACCCTCTGAAATGTCCTCTTGCCCTTGTTGATGCCTTGTACATCTTGTGAATGGGATCACACGCATCCCATGCTGCCTATTGGACTTGGGAATGCAGTGTCAGTGGAAGAAAGATATGTCTTTTTATTATTGGAGAAAAAGAGGCTTCTTCGCTTTTTCTTTCTACCACCACTTTTTGGCCTCTCCCTCCCCTCTGCTGTGTTCTGAATGTTTGTGTCCCTGCGGATTCATATGTTGAAATCTAATTCCCAAGGTCATTGTCTTAGGAGGTGGGGCCTCTGTGAGGTGATTGGGGCATGTGGGTGGAGCCCTCATGAATGGGATGATTGCCCATACAGAAGAGATCCTGGAGTGCTGCCCTGCCCTTTCCACTGTGTGAGGACCCTGTGAGTAGAACACGTCATCTGTGAACCATGAAATGGGGCCCTCACCAGACGCAGAATCTGCTGTTCTTGACTTCCAGCCTCCAGAACTGTGAGCAATAAATTTCTGTTGTTTATAAACCACGCAGTGTTTGTTATAGCAGCTGGAATGGACTAAGGCTTCCCTTTGAACAAAAAGTAATACAAACAATGTTATGTCAGAAGGTATTTTTGATATGTAAAGTAACAACACTCCTAGAAACTTTTCCTCTTTCAGCAAGAGGGTAAATCCCTCAGACCTGAAATAGCAAATATAGTAACAAGACGTCTTTTGTCTGTGTTCATAGGTTTTTAATGGATTAGCTGAAGCTCTCTGGTGTAATGAAGTGACAGTGTGGGAGTCATGAGAAGCTTGCATTTGGAAAGGGCTGGGTTCTCTCCCTGCATCTGAGCTAAAGCTAACACCAGGCAGGCGCCCCATGAGTGGAGAGCCCTCCACCCTGAAGGCAGAAGACAGGCCAGTGTTCATCAGACTGCATTCCTGCCAGCTGGTGCTTAGCAGCTCATGACAACCTGAGTCCCCCTGACATCCCCTGGTCATGACCTTTCCCCTCTGTATGACCCTGAAATGTCTCTCCTACCTGGCTTCTCTCTGTTTCTGGGGCACCCTCCACCTCAGTGCAGGCCTTGGTCATCTTTTCCTTTTTCTCTGATCTCCCTGCCTCTACTGCACTTTTACTGCCTCAGAATTAGCTGAGCCATCAGCCTTGTCACCGTCCTCGGCTCCCGAAATCCCTGGTCATTGTGCCCAGAACAGTCTCATTGTCATGCCCTTGCAGGTCCTGGGGGCCCCTGCAGCCCCGTCCCTGGGCATCTCCTGGCCTCACACCTGCACTCTCCTCAGCCTGAAGGCCTGTCATCCAAAAAGCCTTTTACCATGCCTGCTCTCTGAGTATTTTCCTTTACCTTCTGTGGTGTGAACAGAAAGAACAGAAGAAACAGATGTGTCTTTATGATGCTCAAGTAACTGGAATGTAAAGGTGTACAGTATGTCCCTGTCTGACCTCTGGCCCATAGGACCCGATAGAGGGGCATCAATCATAGTTGAGCCAACAGTTGAGTGTCTATGTCAGTCCTAACCCTCTCTGCTGCCCTGAGAGTGGTTTGTGTCTGGAGTCTGAGGTGAGTAATCTCTCAGGTGCTACAGGAGTGTGCAGATGGGATTGAGATACCACTGTTGATAATATCCTGAGAGATTTTGGAGAATACAAGATATGCTGGAATCAAGGTAAATGCCTTGGTTTTTCAGAAAGCGCCAAGAGATCCTAGACCTGCTCTGTATAGTGTGGTGGCTACCCAGCCCTGGGAATGTGGCTGGACTGAATTGCCATGTCCTGTAAGTGTAAAAATATACCAAATTTTGAAGATTCAGTTAGAAAAAAGAATGTAAAATAAATCATTTTTATATTAATTATATGCTGAAATGATATTTTGAATGTATTGGGTTGAAGTAAATATATTACCAAAATTAATTTTACTTGTTTCTTTTCATTTTTTTAATATGGCTCTGGGAGAACTTAAGATAACATATATTTGGGTACTTCAAAAATTTTGTGGAAAAATAGAATTAAAAGATAATATTACTCTTTTCGTGAACTTTCTGAAGTACCCTCATATAGGTTCACATTTGTGGCACATTGTATTTCCATGGGACGGTGCCATTCTCGATTCTACAATTCATTGACATTACTCCATATCCTTGGCAGCATTCTAAAACATAGTGGGAAGCAGATGGTTGTGTACTTGTAGAAAGGAAAGTAGTAATAAGTAAAAGCAAGAATAGCTTCACTAAGAACGCATTATGCCAAGCTGACTTCAGTTGTTGTTTTGGTTTTTTTTTTTTTTTTCATAAGGCTACTAGGCTAGAAGATGAGAACAATTCGCAGATTTGCATATGCATTGGATTTCTGCAATGCATTTGAGACGTCTCGTTGGATAAGCTCAAGGACAATTTAGAGAACAAGGAGTTGTGGTTGACGGTGGGGCTGTGTCTACAGCTGGTGAAACTCAGTTCTCCAGATACTGAGTGTTGATGGTTGTGTCAGGAACAGCCTGGGGGATGCTCTCGGGCTTCCCGTAGAGCTTCTTTCATTTCAGTGATGTGAAGGAACATAACTAATGTCATTGTGAAGAGGTCAAGTTCGGTCAGGATTTTAGTAGTCTAAAAGGAGGTTATGCACACAAGCCATGCTCTGCTGAGTGGTCTGGAGTTCATTGAACACATTTGTTGAGCACATATGTGCCCGGGCACTGTGCTAGGTGCTAGGAGTAAAGATTAGCAAGATAGTGTCCCTAACCTCAACATGTATCTAAGGAGAAAGAAAACCACTTAAATAAAATGGCACTCTGTGTGGTACCAGACCAGTAGAGGCACATGAGTGCAGGGGACTGGGACATGAAGGGGATATCACCTCCAGCTCTGCTGGTTTCTTGGCAGGACTTGAGCTTGATTTCTAACTCTTGCTGCAAAGAATGGTGTAGTATTAATTGGTCTAAAATCAAAATCATTATTTTTAATGGTTCCTATCCAACGACTTAGTATATAGCACATTAATTTATGTAAGATTTTTCTGCAGCTGTGGTAGAAAGCTTGGTAATATCTGCTTTGAAAATTTTACAGTACACAATTGTCTTGACAATGTATTTTGGGGGATTTACTGGACCCACATACTAGAGTGGCCTTTAAACTATTATTTCTCGAAGAACATTCTGGCTTTGCCCATAAGGTACCTCTTTGGTTGCATCTCTACAGAAGTGAAAGATTCTACATTCTGGTCAGGCGTTTTGAACTTTAGCTAAAAGTTAGGAACCTGCTGGGCTTTTAACAATCTGAGAGGCTTGTTAGTTCTGGTAGATTCTTTCAAGGGTTTTACATAGCCCATCCACGGCTTTGCTTCCATCAACTTTGATCTTCCAAGTACGTAGCAAGGGGATCCAGGCAACGTCTAGGTGGCAGGGAGTTATCTTAGCCGCTCTCAGAATCGCCTTCATGACTGAGGAGCTCTCACATCTGTCATGGGCTCTGCTTTGGCTGAAGGGTATTTCAGAGACGGCCACATGACTTCTCTTGGAGATGTGAGTCCTCTCACACTTTATCGCCCCATGAGCTCTACACTTTATACACCTTTGAGAATCTGTCAAAAATGTGCAGGGCAAGTAATTTGATTTAAAATATAGACAGGAAACTTTAGACAAAATCGAGGGACAACTGTAGGAACTTAGTAGGAAACTATGGTTAGTTTCTCCTCTGTCTTGAACTCTGTATTTATTCCATGCCTCAATTCTCTCTAGGTCCTAGTATTTTTATTTCCCGTTTTCCTCTGATTTTATTCCACTTATTTTTCTTCAAGTTTTCTTACATGTTTTTGCAAAAGAAGGCAGGGTTTAAGGTAAAACTAGAGGCTTTCTTAATGTCATTTTTGGTCTATAAGTTGGTTTTGTTTAAACTTTTTACACTGGGAAGATAGGAGTTATAGGAGGGTAGTTCACATAGTTCATAGAAAAATAGAGTTGAAAGATATACGAATCTTTCCATGAACCTTTTGAAGTACCCTTGTATTTTTGACCGTGTTGAAACTTTTATATGTTAAATCTTAAAATCGAGGTGGGCAAGTTTTTTATTTTATTTATATATTTTTTTTGGTAGGTGAGAAAAAATATTTAGAGGTTGCATTTTTTTTTCCCCATTTAAAGTTAAAAGTTTTATTGAGTCCTAGTGAAAAAAAAAATAAGTTTTTACCTCTGAATGATCTCTTTTGAGTAGAAAATCTTCGGGGGAGACTTGGCGCTGGTTCTGGTGGCTGACAGACCTTTGGGTTCCTGTGCCTGTGCAGAAGTACTGGAGGGCAGTTGGGGTTATCCCAGCTCTTTCTCAGAACACCCTGCAGGGTTGGCATTGCTTTGGTTCCACTTTAGGAGTGGGGACATCGTCCTGTGCCTGTGCAGAAGTACTGGAGGGCAGTTGGGGTTATCCCAGCTCTTTCTCAGAACATCCTGCAGGGTCGGCATTGCTTTGGTTCCACTTTAGGAGTGGGGACATCAGTGTGAAGAAGTGAGATGGACTCTTCAGGTCGTTTGAGGAGTGAGTCAGGAGCTGGTGTAGAACATGTGCTGAATGGTCCCTCAGCCACGCTGCCACCGACCTCCCAGCCTGGTTTTCCCATTCCTGGGATCCTGCGTCTCCCCTGCCTGAGCTTGGTGAGGTGGGGTGAGCATGGGATGACTTTTCCTTCCCAGGCTGAGCTGATGCCTTCCTGGGGTGGCTCTCAGAGGCCCAAACTTTCCCTTTGCCCTGAGCTGTCTATTCTACCAACCCGTCTTCCCTCCAGGCCTGGGAGGGGCTGTTGAAGAACCCCAGGTGGGTTTTCTTCAAAGGTCTCCCCCTCCTGAAAGGCTGTATTTGGAATTAGTGTGCTGCCTCTGGAACTGAGGCTGGCTGGGCTTTACTTACTGACAGAGATTTCCCCAGTACTGAATTAGGTGGCAGACACCTGACGTTACAGAATCTTTATCCTAAGTGGATCGAAGATGGAATGTCATAGCAAGAAATGTCAGGTCCAGCATAAGAATGTGAAGGGGGAGCACTTGGGATGGGCCCAGAGGCAGTCCTTAGGCCCAGACAGGGGCTCGTGGTGGGGCGGGTGCTGTCCTGTCCCTGCAGCAGTCCCAGCTGGGCACACCCGGGGCTCAGTCAGTAGTGGTTACCATACCAGAAAGGCCTTCGTGGGAGGAGGGATTAGTGAATTGTGTGTGTGTTTCCCACATTGCTGAATCGAGGCCCATGAGGACAAGTGGGAGGGAGGCAGGTTTCAGAGGTGACCCAGAGCAGAAGGGGCTGCCATGTGAAGTGGACTCTGGAGTTGATGGGTGGGGGCGGGGTAGTGATAGTGGGCTGGACAGTCATCTTTCCGTCCTGCATGCCAAGGCTGAGATTTTTTTAACCTGACACGTATCTACCTCACCCATAACCTGCAGTTTCTGTTGCTATTTCCAGCACCATCTTTTTTACTTCTCATTTTGAGTTTATTTCATCATGCCTTAGAAGCTCTGAGCCTGTTCCCCGGTAGACTTAATGGAGTCTATTCAGGGCACTCTCAGGGGCACAGTGCTGGGAAATAAGGTCACTTCTCTCTTTAACACCAAAATCAAGTGATAAATGCTCGTAAGCGCAGTATGAGAGGTGTGCAGTAGCTGGCCTTTCTGCTGGGGTGTCTGTTACGTGCTGCGATTGTGACTGGAACACGGGCCTCATGTGCATAGGGATTGCCTATGCGTTTGGATCCTGGCATCTGGTTGTGAAGACACACTTTTGCCTTCTGTGCTCTCTGCCTTGGAAAAGGCCCAAACAAAACTAGAACTAGCAGGATTAAGTTGGCATAAAAGATACCAGCCCTTCCTTGAAAGGCCCTTCAAGATTCCCTGTGCCAGTGGCCCAGACTGTCAACCCAGTAGGAACACTTGGGATTCTGTGGCTTCCTGGGCCTCCCTCTTCCCAGTGGGAATTAGTCGAACTGCAGAGGGCCCTTCCTGACTGATGCTCATGTAGCTTTAGGAACCCTTGATCTGGGTCAGTGCTTTGCAGACTGTAGCACATCAGAGTCCCCTGGAGGGCTGTTCAAACACAAATTGCCAGTTCACTCCAGAGTTTCTGATTCGCTAGGTCTGGGAAGGGCCTGGGAGTTTGCATTTTTCACAAGTTCCCTGGTGATGCTAAGCTGGTTTGGGTAAGGACCTCCTTTAAGAGGTGCGTAGTGCTAGGTCTGAGTCCCAGGCATGGTAAACTCTGCAGGATCCTGGTAGGAGGGAGGGTTACAAAGGTGGATGTCTCCTAGGGAAAACACTGCAGAGAGCAAAAAGTGTTATAAAAGTTCTTTCAGAGCAGATGACCTTTAACCTTCTCAGCATGAATCTTCAGTGCAGTCCCTAATTTTTAATGTAAAGTCCCTTCTGCTTAATAAGCCGTAAGTGTGTATGTTTTTGCCTAACCATTTTGCATTTGTCATTATTCCATGTAGGTTTTCATATTTACAAATATCAGTTCAGCTATGATTTGCTTTGAGGGATATCATTTCTTGAACATGTTACGTACTTGGAAGCAAAGCTATGGTCTTCATTTTTTATTTTTCAAATAAAACGTGTTTTTGTAGTGTATTCTGCTTTAATAAAATATTTTTAAATGTGTGGTGAAAGAATGACAGGACCCAAGCTGACAGTTCACCGGAGAAGTTCCGCTTTACTTGAGGGTGAAGCATACATTTATAGAGAGCTGAGTTCCGGGAGAGGGTGGTTAGTATGCGGGGCGGTGGATGATTGGTCAGAAGGGCGGGTGATGATTTTGATAGGCCATACTTTGGCACCTGCGGGAATGTTAGGACCCGTAAGAGAAGCTGGAAAGGCGCCATGTTTTAGGGAATGTCTCCTTTGGGGTTTTATGGGGCCCTACATTCCTCCCTTTTTCCTCTATTGAGGGGTAAGGTCATCGAGGTCTTCGAGCTACTTCCTGCTGAAGAGGGGCTTTAGGGGGGGAAGAACAGGAAGGAGAAGGAAGCCCTTTATTGTACCCCAAAGGAGAGTGGTAAATAGGGTGATTTCAAGGGGGAAGAAATCCATGAAGGTCCCTTGGAGCCATAAGTCGGCCATCTGCTATGTCCAGTGGGTGTAAGAGCTTGCGGGAGAGATCATCCAGGCATCTGCAGCTATGGTGGTTAGGAACAAGCGCCATCGGTGACTATCAGTGCGTCAGGCGTTCTGCAGAGGAGTGAGAGGGGTCCTCCGTGGCCAACAGCTGGTAATTTCTAAGTAAAAGCTGGTTAAAAGGCTTGGAATACAGGGTAAAAAAGAGGCAGGCTATTAAAATAGGCCATACCCAGATTAGGAGAGGATTTTGGAGAAAGAAAGAAAAGGGGTTAGAGTTGGACGTGGCCCGGAGGCTAGAGGCCAGATCGGTGAGTTTGATGATGTTAGTTTAGTAACAACATTCCTCTCCGAGGAAGATGCATGTGCCTCCCTTTTCGGCGCTGAGAAGGTCTAGTGCTCTGCGGTTTTGGAGAGTTACCTTAGCGAGGCAGGTAACTTGCCTTTGTAGGGAGGAGAGGGACTCAGCGGTGTAGGTTAAGGCTCCTTCAAGTTTAGTGTTGATGTCTTTAACTGTCTGTATAAGTTTCTCGCACTTTGAATTTCCAAACGTAGGAGGGGTTGGGAGTGCCCTTTAGGGGCAATAAGGAAAGTAGGAAGACGCTAAGAAGGGAATTCATTTCTGCGTGTGGGTGGGAGGACTGGAGGTCGGGATAGACGGAGTTTGAGGGGGTTGGTAGGATGAAGGGTGCAGGAATAGCTTTCTTGAGAGGGCTTGCTCTGGACTTCAGGCCCACTTGCAGATTCCGTGAGATTCGTCGGTGAGCCTTGAGGGCAGGGTTTTAACCTGGAAATGTGGATCCATGGAGTTACTTGGTAGTTTGGTAAAGAAAGTTTGGCAGCTGTGGGGGTGCGGAGAATGACTGGGTAAGGGCCCTCCCACTTAGGAGTTAAAGGATCTTGTGGTTCGGGGGGAGTGTAGAATACTAAATCCCCAGGGTGTACTACAGAGTTGTTCTGGGAAGAGGTAGGATTAGGTAACAGCCAATCCTGATGTTTCCAGAGCTCCTCCCAGAGGTGGGAAAGTAATGGGATAGCTAGGTTGGGGGGTATGATTTCTTGTTTAGGGATGATTCCTGGAAGCAGAGGGGATCTGCCATACATAATTTCAAATGGGGAAAGGTTTGAAGGTTTTTTTGGGAGAACTCTAAGTCTGAACAAGGCTAGTGGTAAGAGGCGGATCCAGTCAAGGTGAAGGTCCAGAGATAGTTTGGTAAGGGTGTCTTTTAGAGCCCTGTTGGCGCGTTCAACTTTACCTGAGGCCTGGGGCCGGTATGGACAGTGTAGATGCCAAGGGAGAGAGAGAGCTCGAGATAAATTTTGTGTTATTTGAGCAGTGAACTCCGGGCCGTTGTCCGTTTGTATGGAAGAGTGCATTCCAAATCTTGGGATAATTTGGGTGAGGAGTATGGAGGCCACAGTGGTGGCCTTTTTGTTAACGGTGGGGAAGGCCTCTATCCACCCAGAGAAGGTGTCTACTATTACTAGGAGGTATTGTTGACGCTTAACAGGAGGCATGTGGGTGAAGTCAATTTGCCAGTCTGCTGCGGGGATATTACCCCTAGCTTGATGTGAGGGATATGGTTTGGCCTTTAAGGGGGTAGTGGG
>NW_007728713.1:275249-285576 GCF_000696425.1 Galeopterus variegatus | reverse complement strand
AAATCCCAGATAAGTAACTTCAGTGAGGGATATTTGAGCTTTAGAAGGCGAAATGCGATATCCTTTGTCTGCCAGGAAATTAAGAAGGGATGCCGTGTCGGCCTATGATTGTGCCCAAGAGGGACTACAGAGCAAAAGGTCATCTACATATTGTAGGAGAGTCAACTGTGGATGGGAGGAGTGAAAATGTTTGAGGTCTTGGGCTAGCACTTGGCCAAAGAGTGGGGGCTGTCCCGGAATCCCTGGGAGTTGGGGGAGTTGATTAAACGGAGGTCTTGGACCAAGCAATAGGAGCCATTTGGTTTTTTTACCGCCAGTATGGGAGTATTGAAAGGTGATTGAGTGTGGCGGAGGTATCCCATCCTGAGAAGGTCCTCGATAATGGGTTTGAGTCCGTGAAGCACTGTGGTGCTGAGTGGGTACTGAGACTGACTTATATATTTGGAGGGATCTTTTAGCCGTATTGTTATGGGAACGCCAGTGGGCAAAAGAAGGGTTGGTGATATACAGAGGAGGAGGAGGGGGATACAGAGATGGAAACATGTAATTGGGCGAGAATATCTCTTCCNTGCTCGTAAGCGCAGTATGAGAGGTGTGCAGTAGCTGGCCTTTCTGCTGGGGTGTCTGTTATGTGCTGCGAGTGTGACTGGAACACGGGCCTCATATGCATAGGGATTGCCTATGCGTTTGGATCCTGGCATCCAGTTGTGAAGACACGCTTTTGCCTTCTGTGCTCTCTGGCTTGGAAAAGGCCCAAACAAAACTAGAACTAGCAGGATTAAGTTGGCATAAAAGATACCAGCCCTTCCTTGAAAGGTCCTTCAAGATTCCCTATGCCAGTGGCCCAGACTGTCTACCCAGTAGGAACAGTTGGGATTCTGTGGCTTCCTGGGCCTCCCTCTGCCCAGTGGGAATTAGTTGAACTGCAGAGGGCCCTTCCTGACTGATGCTCATGTAGCTTTAGGAACCCTTGATCTGGGTCAGTGCTTTGCAGACTGTAGCACATCAGAGTCCCCTGGAGGGCTGTTCAAACACAAATTGCCAGTTCACTCCAGAGTTTCTGATTCACTAGGTCTGGGAAGGGCCTGGGAGTTTGCATTTTTCACAAGTTCCCTGGTGATGCTGAGCTGGTTTGGGTAAGGACCTCCTTTGAGAGGTGCGTAGTGCTAGGTCTGAGTCCCAGGCATGATAAACTCTGCAGGATCTTGGCAGGAGGGAGGGTTGCAAAGGTGGATGTCTCCTAGGGAAAACACTGCAGAGAGCAAAAAGTGTTATAAAAGTTCTTTCAGAGCAGATGACCTTTAACCTTCTCAACAAGAATCTTCAATGTAGTCCCTAATTTTTAATGTAAAGTCCCTTCTGCTTAATAAGCCGTAAGTGTGTATGTTTTTGCCTAACCATTTTGCATTTGCCATTATTCCATATAGGTTTTCATATTTACAAATATCAGTTCAGCTATGATTTGCTTTGAGGGATATCATTTCTTGAACATGTTACGTACTTGGAAACAAACCTATGGTCTTCATTTTTTATTTTTCAAAGAAAACATGTTTTTGTAGTGTATTCTGCTTTAATAAAATATTTTTAAATGTGTGGTTATAAGAAATTTTTAATAACATCAAGGCTTTAGGCCTTGGTGAATTAAAACATGATTTTGAAAAGTTACAAGGGTTTCAAGTGAAATCTAGTGAAATGTGTTTTCTATAATCAAAATAAGTCCTACTTGGATACAAATTTAACTTCTAGAATATTGAAGTATTTCTTATTATGTCATTCAACTCATTCTGTTTTTATGGTTTAATTATATAGTTGACCCATTTAGTCTGAATACCTCACAAAACAAAGCTAACTAGGGTATCTTTTAATCAATTTTAGCCTCTGAGAAATCTGATGTCTCCATGGTGAGTATGGCCACAGGGAACTGGTATTCTCTATGCAGCTTTGATGATTTCTTTTTTTAATCTATGAAATAGATACTTTTAGATAAATGATTATGTAGAGAAAGCTAGGAGTTGAAGTAAAATCTGCATAACAAATGACCCCAAAACTCAGTGGCTCAAATGATACAGATTTCCTGTCTTTACATTTCTGTGGGGATTGGAGGGTCTTAGCTAGGAGAGGTTATGGCTGGGGTCTCTCAGGAGCCCACAGTCAAGGTACTGCTGTGGCCACCGTCACCTGGAGGCTGGGCAGGGCCTGGAGGCTCCTCCTCCAATGTGGCTCAGCAGCAGGCTGGAGAGTCAGGGCTGCCTGATGGATCAGGAGCTCAGTTCCTTCTCACCTCGGGCCTTTCCTGAGGCTGCTTGAACTGTCTTGGTTATAGGTCAAATTCCTGGCCAGGGAAGAACCTGAACAATGATCGATGATCTTTCATAATGTTGCAGACTGTGTCTGGCTAGCTACTCGATTCCCACTTAAGCGAATTTTGCCTGAGGTGCTGCCACGTGCCAGGAAGTGCTTCTGGCACAAGCCTGTGGTGTCCTCTGCCCTCCAGGAGTTCATGATCCACCAGAGAAAGGCTAAGCCCAGGGCCCAGGAGAAGATAATGTGAGCAGAATGGGCTCAGCCCAAATGGGGGAGGCAATGTGTCCAGGAAGACTTTCCTGAAAAAGGTCAGATCTGAGCTGAGTCAGATCTACCTACATTTTAAGGAAGGGTAGGTGTTAGCTAAGTGAAAGGATGGGCTGGGAGTGGAGAGTTGGGGGAGGAATTCCAAAGGGAAATTCTAGGTAGATACGTCTTCATTTTAGAAATGAGAGACTAGTTGAGGGAGATTGACTGACTTGCACAGGATCATGTGGCCATTGAGTTGGCAGGGTTCAGTGTTTATCTGCATCTCCAGGAAAACTTGAAAGTAGAGGTAAGATGCAAGGTAGTATTTCATATCACTGGAGACACATATTCAAAATAAAAATTTCAGGGCCCCACCTTGGACTTAACTCTAGAGGAAGGGCCTCAGGTGCTGTTTACTGTTGGTGCAGTCGAGAGCTTAGCTTTGCTTTGCTTTCATCTTGAACTTGGCATCGAGAAAGTTGAGGAGTTGGAGAAAAGGGGCTGCAGTGTCTTTTCTGTATGGGCTGAGGGACATGAAGGCCAAAGGATGGTTTTACTTAGAAACCTCCGAGTGACATTACAGCCACATTCTATTTAAAGAGATTTCCGAAGTCCCTCAAAAATAAATTGTGACGGAAGATACTCACAGGCTTCAGTATCTTGGAAATCAAGAAACAGTTTGATTTTTGATATTTGATTTGATTTGCTATTTGGTATTTGATTTGTTTGATATTTCATGTCAAGGAGTATCTGAAAGGTGCTAATGAGGTATTTCATATTTGTGCTGGAACCAAAAGCTGAGAAATGTCCTGAATACAAGAGCCTAGACCAGTAATAATGTCCTGGGGTTTCCTAAGACTGGAAAAAAACGTAAAAAGTAGGATTACTTAGAATTATTTAGAAAGGGTGCTTTGCTGTTCAGGATTGCTGTGTATCTCTTTCTTTCTTTTTTTATTGAAGCATAGTTAATAGTACATATCTGTGGGATACAGATTTGAATATCAATACCTGTGTGCAACATGTGATGCTCAAATCAGGATAATTAGTATATTCAGTGTTGTACAATGTAATCATTTTTCGTGCCCCCTTACCAATTTCTCCCTTATCCACACTCCACCTCCCCCAGTACAATCTCTGGTAACCTCAGTTCCACCCTCTCCTTTTGAAAGTTCAACATGTTATTCTGATTGTTGTGTCTTTCTTTCTTTCTTTTTATTTTATTTTATTTCATTTTTTTCACTCCCACTTACGAGTGAGGATATGAAGTATTTCTCTTTCTGTGCCTGGCTTTTTCACTTATATTTTCTCTGAGTTCATCCATGTTGATGTGAATGGCAGAATTTCATTCTTTTTTATGGCAGAGTAGTATTCCATTGTGTAGATATACCATATTTTCCTTATCCAGTTGTCTGTTAATGGACATTTAGGTTGGCTCCAATTCTTGGCTATTATTATTATTTTCCTTATCCAGTTGTCTGTTAATGGACATTTAGGTTGGCTCCAATTCTTGGCTATTATTATAAATAGAGCTGCAATAAATGTGGGAGTGCAGGCATCCCTTCAACATGATGATTTCCATTCCTTTGGGTATATACCCAGCAGTGGGATTGCTGGATTGTATGGAAGTTCTGTTAGTAGTTGTTTGAGGAACCTCCGTACTGTTTTTCATAATGGCTGCACTAATTTACAGTCCCACCAACAGTGAAGGAGGCTTCCCCTTTCTCTGCATCTTCACCAGCACTTGTTATTCTTTGTCTTTTTGGTAATGGCAAGTCAAACTAGGGTGAGATGATATCTCTTTGTGGTCTTGATTTGCATTTCCTAATTAGCAATGTTGAGCATTTTTTTCATGTGTCTGTTTTCCACTTGTATATCTTCCTTTGAGAAATGCCTGTTCAGCTCCTTTGCCCATTTTTCAACCAGGTTATTTGTTTTTTTACTGTTAAGTTGTCTGAGTTCCTTGTATATTCTGGATATTAATCCTTTGTTGGATGCATAGTTTGCAAATATTTTCTCCTATTCCATAGGTTATCTTTTAACTCAATTATTTATTTTGCTTCGTGGAAGCTTTTTAGTTTGATATAGTCCCATTTTTTATTTTGTTGCCCATGCCTTTGGGGTCATATTCCTAAAGTCTTTGCCCAGTCCTACTTCCTGAAGTGTCTCCCCTGTGGTTTTTTTCAGGAGTTTTATAGTTTCAGGTCACATATTTAAATGTTTAAACCATTTTGAGTTGATTTTGGTATATGGTGAGAGGTATAGGTATAGTTTCATTTTCCTACATTGGATGTCCAGTTTTCACAGCACCATCTATTGAAGAGGCAGTCTTTTTCCCCAATGTATGTTCTTGGTCCTATGTTGAAGACAAGTTGGCTGTAAATATGTGGGTTGATTTCTGTGTTCTCTATTCTGTTCTATTCAGTTGGTCCCTGTGTCTGTTTTTATGACAGTACCATGCATTAACTTTGTACTATAATTTGAAGTCAGGTAGTCTTATGCCTACAGCTTAATTTTTTTCTCTCAGGATTACTTTGGGTATTCAAGGTCTTTTGTTGTTCCATATAATAATAGGATTGTTTTGTCTATTTCTGTGAAGGATGTCATTGATAGTTTGATGGGGATTGCATTGAATTTGTACATTGCTTTGGGTAGTATGGACATTTTCACAATGTTAGTTCTTCTAATCCCAGAACATGGAATATCTTTCCATCCTTTTACATCCTCTTTTATTTCTTTTAACAGTGACTTGTAGTTTTCATTGTAGAGATCTTTCATCTCTTTGGTTAAATTTATTCCTAGGTATTTTATTTTTTGGGTGACTATTGTAAATGGGCTAGCTTTCTTCATTGTTTCTCTGTTAGTTTGTCGTTGGAGTATAAAAATAAATAATTTTATGCTGATTTTTGTATGTTGATTTTGTATCCTGCAACTTTACTGAAGTCGTTTATCAGCTCTAAGAGTTTTTTGGTAGAGTCTGTAGGTTTTTCTATATATAGAATCATGTCATGTGCAACAGGGACATTTTGACTTCATCTTTTCCAATCTGGATGCCCTTTATTTCATTCTCTTGTCTGATTACTCTGGCTAATACTTCCAATACTATGTTAAATTGGAGTGGCAAGAGTGGGCATCCTTGTCTCATTCCTGTTCTTAAGGGAAAGCTTCTGCTTTCAGCTTTTCCCTATTCAGGATAATAGTTGTGGTGGGTTTG
Organism: Galeopterus variegatus; assembly: GCF_000696425.1. Lineage (NCBI taxonomy): Eukaryota > Metazoa > Chordata > Mammalia > Dermoptera > Cynocephalidae > Galeopterus > Galeopterus variegatus. The sequence continues at coordinate 279,812 of NW_007728713.1, read as the reverse complement.
TCATATGTGGCTTTTTTATATATGTGTGATATAATCATATGGCTTTTGTCTTTCATTTTGTTGATGTGATGCATCACATTTATTCACTTATGTATGTTGAAGCATCCTTGCATCCCTGGGATGAATCCCACTTGATCATGGTGTATAGTTTTTTTGATGTGTTGCTGTATTCTGATTGCTAATATTTTATTGAGGATCTTTGCATGTATGTTCATCAAAGATATTATCCTATAGATTTTTTGTTGTTGTGTCTTTGCTTGGTTTAGTATCAGTGTGATGGGGCCTCATAGACTGCATTTGGGAGAATAGCCTCTGTTTCAATCTTTTGGAATAGTTTGAAGAAAATTGTTATTAATTCTTCTTTGTAGGTTTGGTAGATTCAGCAGTAAAGCCATCTGGTGCTGGGCTTTTCTTTGTTGGGAGACTGCTGATTACTGCTTTAATCTCCTTACTTGTTATTGGTCTGTTCAGGTTTTCTGTGTCTTCTTGGTTCAGTCTTTGTAGTTTGTATGTGTCTGGAAATTTATCCATTTCCTCCAGATTTTCAAATTTGTTGGCGTAAAGTTGTTTATAATAGTCCCTGAAGTTTCTTAATATTTCTGTGGTGTCACTTGTAATGTCTCTTTTTTCATTTCTGATTTTTGTTATCTGGGGCTTCTCTCTTTTTTGTTTTTCTTAGCCTAGCTAATAGTTGTCTATTTTGTTTATCTTCTCAAAAAAAACCAACTTTTTGTTTCATTTATCTTTTGTATATCTTTTTATACCCTCTTGCTTTTGAAAATTGTTTATTTATGTTTTGTTTCTAGCAGGTAGATTGTGATATGCCTAGGTGAGTTTTTCTTTATCTGCTTGGGGGTTACTGAGCTTCTCGGTTGTGTGGGCTGATTTTTTTCAAATTTGGCACATTTCATCTATAGATATTCAAATATTTTTAATCCTATTTTTCTCTCTCCTCTCCTCTCCTCTAATTTTCCATATGTTTTGTTGTTTGATATCATTTAACAAGCCACTGATACTTCATTTTTTTCCCTGTTGTTTTTCCTTTTTCCTCTCTTTAGTTTGGAAAAATTAAGTTTACCAATTTTTTTCTTCTACAGTGTCCAGTCAAGCCCATTCAATAATATTTTTATTTTAAATATTGCATCTTTAGTCTTAGATTTTATTTTAGAATTTTTATTTGTCTTAAAATGTCTCATCTCTCCTCCCATTAAATTCTTATTTTCTTATATATTCTTTAACGTATTTGTTATAATTGTTTTAAAGTCATTAACAACTAATCTAATCTACTGAGTCATTTGTGATTCTGTTCTTATTGACATGCTCTTATTCATTGCATTTATTACTTTTTGCTAAACCCATGGAAAAAAAATTTTTTTTTTTTTTGGTCTGGGTGAAATTTCTTGTTACTGTGGGATCAAAGGCCTTTCATGTGCCCCTTATCCTAATTGGACATGAAGTCTCATGTGCATTTTTAAAGCAGGTGTCCCCCAAAATATGAAGTGTCCATGAGTTCTCTTGCCCTCTGGATTCTGATTGGGTTTGACCAGTGGGAAGCTCTGGCTGATGATCCATTCCCACTTGAATGTGTTAAGTGACATTTTTCTAATTTTTCCTTTATCCACGTCTGAAATTTGTGATATCTGGGCAATTCTTTTTTTTTTTTTGTCTTTTGTCTTTTTCCGTGTCCAGCAACGATCGCAACCCCCAGTGTTGCCCCCGCACCGGACCGGGGACCGGCAACGGGATTGCAACCCTCGGTGTTGCCCCTGCGCCTCGCTCAGCCAGTGAGCGGGAACCGGTCCGTATGTGGGATCTGAACCCTCGGGCGGGAGCGCCGCCGCGCTTCCCAAGCGGCGCACTATCCAGTGCGCCACCGGGCCGGCCCATATATCTGGGCAATTCTAATGAGCCACTACTAGTTATTGGTACCTGTCAACAAAATAGGCTGTCTGAAAGGGAAAAAAAAAATAAAACCAAACTTTGCTCTTTAGGACTTTCCCTGAAACACCCTTTTTAGTTATGCAACTGTCCAATCACATGCAAGTCAAAAAGCAGGAAAAGTTAAAGATACATACATCAAATTGATTTGTAACATTACTACTACTAATGGATGAAATGTAATTGATTATTTACTGTTTTGGGTACCATGGCAGTGGTGTCAAGTGCATTGTCATTTAATATTCAGAACAACCCTGAGTAGAACTGAGATTCCAGCAAGGGGTTGTTTGACTGCAAAATATACATGTTACCACTGAGCTATAACTGCTGTGTTGTTCACCCACTTGTTGATCAACCAGGAGTGTTTTATCCAGTATCTCCTCTCCTGTGGTTATAGATTTGAGAGTGGAGCATGGTGGACATAAAAGAACCCAATGACTGTGTTTGTGAAACATATAATTTGGTTGGGGAAGTGAGGCTTTTATAAAACATCCCCAAAATGCTACAAAAGATCATATAATATATGCTATATTTTATGGGGCAAGTTGTATTTTTTATCATGCAATTTAGTATTATTAAGATTGTAAAGTTGCCTTTAATGTAATGGAGGCATCAATTTGAAATTTACTCATAGTGTAAATCTTTCTTGGCCAGTCATTTATATTGACATTAATTTCCTTGAAGACCTAAAGAGACCTTATAGCAGACATTAAATATTGAAAGTCCAATCTTCAGTGAAATCTTACCCTTACTTATTTTGCAAACACACTGTATAGCCTGGCTCACACATTCCACTTGCTGGGGTTTCTGGGTTTCTGGGTTTCCACTTGCGTTGAGGGTTTCTGGGTGTGTCAGGGAAAAGGGAGCCATAAGCAGCATTCTGGGGTGCTCGTCTCTCTGGATCCTGCTAGTGCTGTCAGGCTTTCATTTTCATACACACGATGATGTATATTTAGCCTGCCCATTCACAAGGGCTTTACTGGTGAGAAGCACCTGGCTCTGTTTCTCTTCTGAACTCTAAATGCCCTTTGACATGAGAAGCAAGGAGTGCTCAGTAGACACATGCTCCACATGAGGTCGTTATTCTAGGTGGAGTAAACCAGTCACGAAAGGACAGATACTGCATGATTCTACTTATGCGAAGTACCTTCATGGAGTAGACAGTGCTGATAGGCAGTGTAATTTTGATTGCCAGGGACTGAGGGGAGGGAAGAGTGGGGAGTTATTGTTTAATAGGTACCGAATTTCAGTTTTGCAAACGAAAAGAATTCTGGAGATGGTAGTGGTGACGGTTGCACAACATTGTGAATGTACTTAATGCCACTGAACTGCACACTTAAAAATGGTTAAGATGGTAAATTGCATTTTAGTTGTATTTTACCACACTTTTAAAAAATGCAGTAACATAAAACATGATGTCTCAATAAAACCTATGTTTAAGCCTTAAAAAAATTTTAAAAAGGTGTCTCGTGGGTTATATTTCATTTTACTAACATCATGCATAACTTCTGTATGATAGCAGAAAATAGCAGTGTTCATGTCCGCATTGTTCTACACTTGCTTTTATTGAGATGAATCTTTTTTTAAAAAAAAGGGAAAGTCAAAAGTAGAGATTCTTTGGCATGAAATCACTGCCACCAGCTCTGAAAAGCATTGGAAGAGAGCTCCAGTCATACTTCCAACCTAGACAAGGAAGCCCAAGCTCAGGATTGTTAGACAGTGATTAGTCTCCCCAGGAGCAGAACAGCCATGTGGGTCCTTGCGGGGGTGAACATGAGGACCCGTGTGTCCTTCAGGTGAGGCCTAGCATCCTTGGTCCAAGTTTGAGTATGTCGTGGAGACTTATTTTTTAAGGAAAAAAAAAAAGATAAGGGAGACTTGGAGAGTGCGCCGCTTGGGAGTGCAGCGGCGCTCCCGCTGAGGGTTCGGATCCCATGTGGAGACCGGTTCCCGCTCACTGGCTGAGCGAGGTGCGGGCACAACACCGAGGGTTGCGATCCCGTTACAGGTCAGTAAAAAAGACAAAAAGGAAAAAAAGAAAGGGAGACTTGAATTTAATCAAAACTCTCTCATTTGGTGTTGGTAGATGCTCGGAAAGATGGAAAATCGCCAGTTTTCCATAGCAGAAAATAGAAATTTGTTGATGTAATTTCTTGGCATGATTTTCTAGGGTTATTTATATTATATTACATAATTTTAATTTTTATTTATCAAGCAACAAAGTGACTGATTTAATACATAGTTATTTTTAAATAATTATTTAAAGATCATCCTCCAGATAAGACACATGCTTTTCTGCCTTGGGTGGTTGTGAGTTCCTTACTCCCGTGTTTCTTCTTTAAGGAAGTATTTTCCATAATGTAATTTAATAGGGGATTTTGCATGTAAAAATTTGAGTAACTACAAAACACATGTTTTCTGCAACAGCTTCTGCTGGACAGAGAAGTGCAGTGACTTTGGAGGAACTGGGCTGATTGAAAAGAAAATATCTCTTAATGTACAAGGGTGCTTCAGAAAGTTTGTGGAAATATAGAATTAATAAATAATACTGATCTTTCCACAAATTTTTTTGAAGTACTCTTGTATTTTAGATTTAGGAAATGTTTGATGTTGTACAAATTCAGA
>NW_007728713.1:268769-273109 GCF_000696425.1 Galeopterus variegatus | reverse complement strand
GGAACCGGTCTGCACATGGGATCCGAACCCTCGGACGGGAGCGCTGCCGCGCTTCCCAAGCAGCGCACTATCTATTGCACCACTGGGCCGGCCCTACCCTCTTGCTTTTTGAAAATTGTTTATTTATGTTTTGTTTTTAGCAGGTAGATTGTGATATGCCTAGGTGAGTTTTTCTTTATCTGCTTGGGGGTTACTGAGCTTCTCGGTTGTGTGGGCTGATTTTTTTCAAATTTGGCACATTTCATCTATAGATATTCAAATATTTTTAATCCTATTTTTCTCTCTCCTCTCCTCTCCTCTAATTTTCCATATGTTTTGTTGTTTGATATCATTTAACAAGCCACTGATACTTCATTTTTTTCCCTGTTGTTTTTCCTTTTTCCTCTCTTTAGTTTGGAAAAATTAAGTTTACCAATTTTTTTCTTCTACAGTGTCCAGTTAACAAGCCCATTCAATAATATTTTTATTTTAAATATTGTATCTTTAGTCTTAGATTTTATTTTAGAATTTTTATTTGTCTTAAAATGTCTCATCTCTCCTCCCATTAAATTCTTATTTTCTTGGGCCGAGCCTGTGGCGCACTCGGGAGAGTGCGGTGCTGGGAGCGCAGCAGTGCTCCCACCGCGGGTTCGGATCCTATATAGGGATGGCTGGTGCGCTCAGTGGCTGAGCGCGGTGCAGCCAGTCTCAAAAAAGGACAAAAAAAAAATTCTTATTTTCTTATATATTCTTTAACATATTTGTTAGAGTTGTTTTAAATTCATTAACAGCTAATCTAATTTACTGAGTCGTCTATGATTCTCTTCTTATTGACATGCATGCTCTTACTCATTGCATTTATTACTTTTTGCTAAACCCATAGAAAAAAATTTTTTTTTTTTTTCATCTGGGTGAAATTTCTTGTTACTGTGGGATCAAAGGCCTTTCATGTGCCCCTTATCCTAATTGGACATGAAGTCTCATGTGAATTTTTAAAGCAAGTGTCCCCCAAAATATGAAGTGTCCGTGAGTTCTCTTGCCCTCTGGATTCTGATTGGGTTTGACCAGTGGGAAGCTCTGGCTGATAATCATTCCCATTTGAATGTGTTAAGTGACATTTTTCTAATTTTTCCTTTATCCACGTCTGAAATTTGTGATATCTGTGCTATTCTAATGAGCCACTACTAGTTATTGGTACCTGCCAACAAAATAGGCTGTCTGAAGGGGAATAAAAAAATAAAACCAAACTTTGCTCTTTAGGACTTTCCCTGAAACACCCTTTTTAGTTATGCGACTGTCCAGTCACATGCAAGTCAAAAAGCATGAAAAGTTAAAGATACATACATCAAATTGGTTTGTAACAATACTACTACTGATGGATGAAATGTAATTGATTATTTACTGTTTCAGGTACCATGCCAGTGGTGTCAAGTGCATTGTCATTTAATATTCAGAACAACCCTGGGTAGAACTGAGATTCCAGCTAGGGGTTGTTTGACTGCAAAATGTACATGTTACCACTGAGCTATAACTGCTACGTTGTTCACCCACTTGTTGATCAACCAGTAGTGTTTTATCCAGTACCTGCTCTCCTGTGTTTATAGATTTGAGAGTGGAGCATGGTGGACATAAAAGAACCCAATGACTGTGTTTGTGAAACATATAATTTGGTTGGGGAAGTGAGGCTTATATAAAACACCCCCAAAATGCTACAAAAGATCATATAATATATGCTATATTTTATGGGGCAAGTTGTATTTTTTATCATGCAATTTAGTATTATTAAGATAGTAAAATTGCCTTTAATGTAATGGAGGCATCAATTTGAAATTTACGCATAGTGTAAATCTTTCTTGGCCAGTCATTTATATTGACATTAATTTCCTTGAAGACCTAAAGAGAGCTTATAGCAGACATTAAATATTGAAAGTCCAATCTTCAGTGAAACCTTATCCTTACTTATTTTGCAAACACGCTCTACAGCCTGGCTCACACATTCCACTTGCTGGGGTGTCTGGGTTTCTGGGTTTCTACTTGTGTTGAGGGTTTCTGGGTATGTCAGGGAGAAGGGAGCCATAAGCAGCATTCTGGGATGCTCGTCTCTCTGGATCCTGCTAGTGCCGTCAGGCTTTCATTTTCATACACACGATGATGTATATTTAGGCTGCCCATTCACAAGGGCTTTACTGGTGAGAAGCACCTGGCTCTGTTTCTCTTCTGAACTCTAAATGCCCTTTGACATGAGAAGCAAGGAGTGCTCCGTAGACACATGCTCCACATGGATGAACCATGAGGTCATTATCCTAGGTGGAGTAAGCCAGTCATGAAAGGACAAATACTGCATGATTCTACTTATGCGAAGTACCTGCATGGAGTAGACAGTGGTGATAGGCAGTGTAATTTTCATTGCCAGGGACTGAGGGGATGGAAGAGTGGGTAGTTATTGTTTAATAGGTACAGAGTTTCAGTTTTGCAAAATGAAAAGAATTCTGGAGATGGAGATGGTAGTGGTGATGGTTGCACAACATTGTGAATGTACTTAATGCCACTGAACTGCACACTTAAAAATGGTTAAGATGGTAAATTGCATTTTAGTTGTATTTTACCACACTTTTAAAAAATGCAGTAACATAAAACATGATGTCTCAATAAAACCTATGTTTAAGCCTTAAAAAAATTTTAAAAAGGTGTCTCGTGGGTTATATTTCATTTTACTAACATCATTTTTAAAAAGGTGTCTTGTGGGTTATATTTCATTTTACTAACATCATGCATAATTTCCATATGATAGCAGAAAATAGCAGTGTTCATGTCCGCATTGTTCTACACTTGCTTTTATTGAGATGAATCTTTTTTTTTTTAAAAGGGAAAGTCAAAAGTAGAGATTCTTTGGCATGAAATCACTGCCACCAGCTCTGAAAAGCATTGGAAGAGAGCTCCAGTCATACTTCCAACCTAGACAAGGAAGCCCAAGCTCAGGATTGTTAGACAGTGATTAGTCTCCCCAGGAGCAGAACAGCCATGTGGGTCCTTGCGGGGGTGAACATGAGGACCCGTGTGTCCTTCAGGTGAGACCTAGCGTCCTTGGTCCAAGTTTGAGTATGTCATGGAGACTTATTTTTTAAGGAAAAAAAAGAAAAGGGAGACTTGAATTTAATCAAAACTCTCTCTTATTTGGTGTTTGTAGATGCTTGGAAAGATGGAAAATCGCCAGTTTTCCATAGCAGGAGATAGAAATTTGTTGATGTAATTTCTTGGCATGATTTTCTAGGGTTATTTATATTATATTACATAATTTTAATTTTTATTTATCAAGCAACAAAGTGACTGATTTAATACATAGTTGTTTAAAAATAATTATTTAAAGATCATCCTCCAGATAAGACACATGCTTTCTGCCTTAGGTGGTTGTGATTTCCTTACTCCCGTGTTTCTTCTTTAAGGACATATTTTCCATAATGTAATTTAATAGGGGATTTTGCATTTAAAAATTTGAGTAACTACAAAATACATGTTTTCTGCAACAGCTTCTGCTGGACAGAGAAGTGCAGTGACTTTGGAGGAACTGGGCTGATTGAAAAGAAAATATCTCTCAATGTACAAGGGTGCTTCAGAAAGTTTGTGGAAATATAGAATTAATAAATAATACTAATCTTTCCGTGAATTTTTTTTGAAGTACTCTTGTATTTTAGATTTAGGAAATGTTTGATGTTGTACAAATTCAGAAATTTTTAAGGACAGTGGCTGCTCCATTCTATTTCCAGAGTAGCACAGTAGTTCCACAGAATATATCAAAGTTCCTCTTGTTTAGGTTCATATNGTTACTATTTCTAGCTACTGACTCACCATCATTAAAACCCTAGAAAAAGACAAAATTATTAATGAGATCATATCCAGTTAATAATGTGCTAGCTTTAAAAACATGTATTTATATAATAAGTTGTGTATCTGAGTTCCTTTTTAGGAGTGTTAAAAATGAACATTGGAGATGTGTATATGCACTCCTTTTTAAAAAAATTATTCTTTGCAACTAGGTGCATTTATCCTTAATTTGCAACCAGGTACATTTATCCTTAAAAAAAAATTGTGACACTGACATTGTAGTAAGAATTTTACAGGTTTTTCTATGTCATTTTTCAGAAATTTCTATCTGGGACATAACATGTAGGTTTGCTAAATATTATTGTTTATGGAAAATCAATGAACAAAAATGATGGGCTACATCTGAGTGAATTTAATGAAACTTTTTGGTGTGCTTTTTCTTTTTTTTATAAAACCCAGAGAAATATAGGGATCCGTTTCAACTCAATCCAAATAAATTAATTACTGGATCACATCAAAGGCTTCTTTTTAAGGTGTCT
>NW_007728713.1:265981-268157 GCF_000696425.1 Galeopterus variegatus | reverse complement strand
TCTACAGCATTTGAGGAGGATTACAGTGAGGTGATTTGGGTCTTTTTAGTTTGCATCTCAAGAAGATGCCTCTCATCATATAATCCTGCCTTTCTTGGAAAGAATAGGAAATTTTCCAGATTGTTCAGACATCAGTGGATCCACAACCAAAAAATTGAGATATAAGAAACCTTTATTAAGTGACTCCTTTGTGCCTGGCATTTTTACAGATACTATTTTGTTAAAACACTTTCCTCTAACATAGGTGTTATTTCTATGAATCGATGACGAACAAATGCCGAGTGACTCCTTTGTGCCTGGCATTTTTACAGATACTATTTTGTTAAAACACTTTCCTCTAACGTAGGTGTTATTTCTATGAATCGATGAAGAACAAATGCCCGATGTGACTTGTCCAAGGCATGTTCCTGTAACGGCGGCCGGGGCTTAACCCCAGCTCTGCCTCCTTATTCAAGGCTGCTGCTGCACGGTCAGTGAACATTTCGTGCTTACAGGTGCTGATTTCTTTGCTGGATCATTTATAATACCTTGTCACCTAATCCTCACAGTGATCCTTTGAGGTAAGGGCTATAATTACTTTCATTTTACAGGCCAGGAAACTGGGCCTTCGAGAGCTTAAGTTACTTACTCAAGGTCACATAGTGCCATAGGGGCAGGATTGGGACCCAGCTGACTTCAGAATGCCCAGGAGTGTCCTAGGTAATCACTTTGGTTCCAATTCTGTGTCCCAACGTAAGGAAGCCTGGATCCTTCTATCGTCTGTAGCCCCAAGATGACAGTGTTTGCCTGGGCCTACTCTGTACCTGCTGCATACCCCAAGAGGCTACACTGCTTGTGGGTTATTTCAGACAGGACCTAAAACCCACAGATAATGCATCCCTGACTTACTCAAAAATATCCGTGAAGTGTTACATCCCAGGCTAAGTCCTAGGGATTAAGATAACCAGGCCGAGCTTTATCGTTTAGTGGGAAGATACAGCTATAACTAATCTTTACATCTGGAGTGAATGGTTTCCTGGGGACAAGTCAGGCACCATGGGTTTGAAGAAGATAAAGCTTAGAGAGGTCAAAGGATGCTTCCCCAAGGTGGGATTGCCTGAGCCAGGGATGAATGGGCTGCAGTCTCTAGACACACATCAGGAGACATGAGAGGTATTTGGGACAGTGAAAGGCACGTGCCACACAGTGTGAAGGCAAGGATAGCATGGCCCTATGAGAACTTCCACAGTGGTCTGAATAGCTGGGACACAGCATCTGGGGGACAGTGGCAGATAAGGCGAGGTCCATCAGGGGCCTTGTCTGCCATCTTGAGAGGTGTTTGACCTTGATCTTGTGGGTGATGGGGAACACCAAAAGAGCATAAAGATTGTAGGCAGGGGGACAGCAGGGCATGGTTACAACCTGCTGCAGGTCTCCCTACGTTGTGAGGCAGTCCATTCAAATTTGAGATTGTTCAAATGCTAGACTGTCTCGTCATGAGCCATATTGCCTCTCTCTACCTTCTGCTATTCAGAATGATGTCTCTTCCTCCATATGACTGTCCACCTGCCACCCTCACTCCCTGCACTTCCCTAGTAGATTTATATATTCCCATCTGTCAATGCATTAGTTTGTCAAGATCTGGTAGTCCTCAGCACTCTTACCAGCTTGGATTGTGTAGTAGGTACAGAGTCATTCCAGACTCATGCATCGTCTTAGGGATTTAGTAGTGGAGGTTTGGCAGCACTATAAATGATCTGGGCACCTTAAGCTGGGTTTAGAAGGAGTTTGTGTTGAGTATATCCAGAGCATAAGAGAACGTTACCCTTACCCCTGCATGGGTTGACCAATTCAGAGCAGAGGAGCACTTGTGTGTATTTGTCCTGAACTCAATAAATACGTCTGGTAGTTCAGTCTATAATTTCACCAGTATTTATGCCATAGCTGACAGCTGAGTGATAAACCAAACTTGTAGTCTTTTTCATGTAAATTAGTTTATACTTTCTACAATGGAATGTATTACTTACCTTTTCTGGATAGTGAACTTTGTGTAAGGGCAAGGACTCTTTCTTATTTAAATCTTGGTCTTTTTCCATTTAGTGTAGTGACCAACTCATGATAGCCCCTCAGGAAATACTTGTTGAATGAGTGCAGTTTGGTTATTATTTTGTTTAACATATATTTGCTATTTATACTA
>NW_007728713.1:264549-265159 GCF_000696425.1 Galeopterus variegatus | reverse complement strand
GAATCATCTGTTACTTTAATAAACCTGTCTTATATCTTTAATTACATTATAGATAAGCCTGTCCAACCAGTAGACTCAAGGACAAAGCATTGTGGATACTTAAGAGGTGTTACCCACTTAGTATATCAAAGTGTTCTTAGTAATAGTTTCAGAGTTGATTGGTAATCTGGCACATATCTCTTCATGTTTCCATACTTGGTTTTTTCCTAAACACTTCTTGGTATTCTTCTATTTTTTATATGTTACCCTACATAGATTATCAATAGTTTTAGGAAGTTAATTTTTTTACGTTGCAGAGGTTTATTGTAGACTAAGTTTTTTGGAAAACTTATATCACTTTTTGGAAATCTGTTATAAGGCCACATCCTATTTGAAGTTGTATAACAATGGAATAATTTAGTTTTCCTGTAAGTAGTAGTTTTAACTCTCAGTTTTCCTTTTCTGGTGGTCTCCAGGTACTTTGCCATCATTGATTACTATAATTGTTATAAAATATTCAAATACATTAAGTACCATCCACTGAAAGAATTTCAGGTCTTACTGATGAAGTTAGTGAATTTTCAGGTTAAATGATGGTGGCATTCTTTTTTTAAAGTCTTTTTTTTTTTTT
>NW_007728713.1:262045-263510 GCF_000696425.1 Galeopterus variegatus | reverse complement strand
GCTTTCCCTGCTCTTCAGATTAGTTTGTGTTGTTGCATGTACCAGTCATTCTTTCCTTTTTATTACTGAGCAGTGTTCCCACATGTGGTGTGCACTGCAATGTGTTTAGCCATTCACCAGTGAATGGGCATTTGGTTTCTTTCACATTTGGGGCTGTTATGAATAAAGCTTCTGTGAGCGTTCTTGTGCAAGTCTGTGTGTGGAATCAGTGTTTAAATTTCTCTTGGGTATACACCTAGGAGTAGAACTGCTGGGTCATATAGGAAATGTGTGCTTAACTTTATAAAAAAACTGCCAACTTATTTTTCAAAGTGCCTGTAGTATTTTGAGTTTTCCCCCATCGTATGAAAATCCCGCTTACTCCATATCTTGTAAACACTTGCTGTTTTCAAGTCTTTTAAAATTTAGCTGTTCTAGTTGGTGCATAGTGGTATTTCATAAAAGTTTTGTTTCCCATTTCTCTGACTAATTATGATGATATCTTCGTGTGCTTACTTGGCATTTATTTTCTTTTTTGAAAATGTGTGTTGAAATCTTGTCCTGCTTTCTCCCCTTTTAATATGGCTTTTTGGCACTGAGTTTTAACACCTTTAGTGAATTTATGTAAAAAATATAAGGAAAGTATTTTATTGCTTTCATAGTTTTGAGAAAAGAATCCCTGTCAATGGATATTTTTTATCTCCTGAGCCGTTTTTTTCTCTTTTGGGCATGTGTAGATGGGCTTCTTTTTCTGTCATCTGTGGCCTATTTTGATTTATCTTACTTTACTTTCTTGCATATACTCTTTATTTTAGCTGAATCTGACAAGTCACATTCCCTGGGAAGACCACATGAGGATTTACTGACTGCTCCCATAAGCACATGCTCACACGTTGTTGCGAGGTTGCTCGCACAGAGGAATCCAAGACCAACGTTGGTATTACAGCTCTTTATTAGGTAACATCTCTTTTTGGCATTACAGCACTTTATTGCTTGCAAGCAAGGAGAGCGTGAGCATCAGGCTAGTGTCCCCTTGCATGAAGGAAAGGGGCAGCCTTATATAGCCAAAACTTCCTGCCCAGGTTTTCATTTAGGTCCTCTTATGCAAATGAGGGATGCAAGTCTGTTAATTCAGATTGATTGGCTATGGGATATAGCTCATTGGTCAGTTCTGGAGCCAAATTTGCATTCGGCCATTAGGGAGGTGCAAAACCACTGTTACCTTTCGTTAGCACAGGGGTGCAGGAAGCAAGCAAGGTTACAGAAGCTAAAGTTCACGATTAAGACAGCCAAGCATAAAATTTCTAAAACAGTTTCTCCTGCAGAAGGGGGCAGGTTTAACAGTCAGAAAATGCTTAGGGTTCCTGCTTCAATATGCACTCATCCCTTCTGCCTTGGTCACCAGTTGCAGTGGGTAGGGCACCAGCCACCTCTTGCTTTTTGGTCCCCATGCACCCAACACTGTGCAGTATAAATAATGGGGGAG
>NW_007728713.1:240643-261504 GCF_000696425.1 Galeopterus variegatus | reverse complement strand
CAGTTTCTCCTGCAGAAGGGGGCAGGTTTAACAGTCAGAAAATGCTTAGGGTTCCTGCTTCATCCCTTCTGCCTTGGTCATCAGTTGCAGTGGGTAGGGCACCAGCCACCTCTTGCTTTTTGGTCCCCATGCACCCAACACTGTGCAGTATAAATAATGGGGGATTAGACAAATGACCATTGATGATAATAAGCTGCCGATCTGGGTAAACTGAATGCCTTTGAATGATTCCAGAGTTTTAGAGAGTATGAGTTCTGTCTGAACTGAGAGATCTAATACTAAATCACATAAGTTCCTTAAAAACTGCTTATGTAAGCTTTAACCATAAAATATCCATATTTTTCTTGATAGCTGTCTATAAAATCTACTTGACATTGTGTTGTAGGAAACTTATATGATTTCAGTTTGAATACGAATAAGAGAAGGAAATTGTATTTTTAGAGTACATGTAGCTAGATTAGACAAGCTAAGAGTATCCCAAATTTCATTTCAGATTTGAATGGGCATTAGTGGTTTAATCTAGCTTTATGAGTGGAGCAAAAGGCAGAGTGTGCTCTCGATGGTTTTGAACTGTGGTATATATTCACATGGAGTTAAATTGACCCACCAAGTGGAGTTCACATTGTGTAAAATGATTTTGTTTTACTCTAAAACAGATAAAATTATAAGCTCCTAAGCGGTTATTTATGGAGATTAAAGATTGGTTATGATCAAATAGAATGCTGTAGTGGCACATAGGAAGTCTGGGATCTAGGGCTGACTTAGCTGTGTGACTTTGGGATGGTCACTCAACCACTCTGGGCTTTCATTTTCTCATCTGTGAAATGAGTCATCTGGAGCAGAAGACCATAAGATCCCCAAGTCTCAAGCACGGGTGCTAAGGAATTATTTTTATTAGGATGGTTTTGATTTCACATGGCAACTTGGACGATAAATCCAATCTTGAAGTTCTTTATACGTGGTACTTACTCCCCATCCCGATCATAATTGTGTGGCTTTTCTTTCTCTGAATCACTATGTAAGGGTTCAGCTCTTCATTATTTTCTCTCTTCAAAAAATGTGAGAAGGAAAAGACAAAAATAATGATAAAGATGAAAAGGAATTTTTGACACAATTTTTGGCCAAAACAAAAATAGTGATTGCAAAATTTTAAAATACAAAACCTTATGCTTTGTTAGCATGAATCACAAACAATTTGCATTGGGCCCAAACATATTTTAGATTAAAATTTTTCTTATGTAATATTAAAAGTTTATGATTTTATTAATTTGAGTTACTAGAATCCCATATATTTCAGCAGGCAACTAAAGTTTTGAATTGCAGGTTAAAGGAATCAAAAAGAGCCAGGGAACTTGGAGTTTCTATTTTAATCTAATACTGATTTTTGCTATATATTCTTGTTGAACATTGTTAGGTTAGGGGCAGGAGAAAAGTAGGTTGTTTTGAAAGTTTTAAAGGTGAGAGTGGGAAGTATCAGTCTTAGTTGCTATTTAAGCAGACATTTTCAGGCTTTCTTTTTATTTTTCTGAAGCTATACAAAAACTAGGTCAGGATTTGCAGCCTTACTAATAAACTTTTATCATGCTGTTCATTACATGTTACTCCAGAAAGGAGGTAATGATGGTGGGGAAGCTGGCGTAGGCCATAATGAAGTGGTCCTTAGCCATCATCTTGTGGAGTCCCAAGTGCCTCCTTAAATATTTTACTATTGGTCACTTCTATAACCATGCAAAATGTACAGTAAATCTCAGTAAAGAAGATATCCACTGCAGTCAGAACGTTCTCCTTCCCTGCCTGAGCTCTGCCTTGCAAGTAAACAGAGATGCAGTCATCTGGACTGATGGCATCCGGAGAAAGCAGATGCTAGAGGAGAAGACGGTTACAGTTTCCGCCACAGTGTTTTCTTTTGAGTTGCCAGATGTCCGGATGGATAACAATCACTTTCATGTTTTATCCAAGTGTCTCCAAATACAGTAAAAGCAGTTACATGTCTGACAGACCTGGGGGCGCCCCTTCCCTCGAAGAGC
Source organism: Galeopterus variegatus (assembly GCF_000696425.1). Classification (NCBI taxonomy): domain Eukaryota; kingdom Metazoa; phylum Chordata; class Mammalia; order Dermoptera; family Cynocephalidae; genus Galeopterus; species Galeopterus variegatus. Next base: position 259,477 of record NW_007728713.1, on the reverse strand, counting down.
CTCAGTTTCTCTCCTCCTTTGTAAAATGGAGTCACGTTTCTGAGCACAGGCACCAGCCCAGTCCATGTTAATTTTTTTCCTTCCCGAAAATGAAATATTGTATAGTCCATCTGTGGGGTGGCCTAGCCACCAAGCTCTGTCCTTGATTTAGAAAGGAGAAGCCCCAGGGCATGTAGGAACATGTTGTTCGTGAGTTTAGGTCAGAACTGCATTTGGAGAACAGGATGAGCCGCAGTACCTATTTTGTATTTTCTTCCCTTGCAAACATTAACAATGTTTCTGGAGTTCAGTATCTCTTTTTCCTTCCCCAGTTTTGCAGTTGCTTGGAAGGAGGCTCCATCGTTTGCTGCGTGAGTCTGTGAGCTGGAAGGAAGGACGAATCCTACCGGGGGTTGCTGAGTCTGGAGTGGTGCAGAGCCCACGGGCTCCAGGCTAAAGGCTGTACACAGGCTGTCTTTGGTTTGGTTTCTGTTAAACACACAAACACAGTCTCCCCCATAGTTGATTTTTGTTTTCTTCTGGAATCAATTTAAGGTTTGCCAGAGCAGCTAAATTAGAAAAGGGCTTAGAACCCAACTTTTCCCTAGGTGTGTCAGGAAATGTACTGTCTCTGTTAATTCAGTGAAAATCACTTTCTTTTTAACGATACTTATAAATCACTTCTCTTCTGCAGCACAATTTATATAATCTGTGTCCTTTTCCTTTTAGAAATCCTCAACTGGACATCCAGAGCACCATTCTTGTTCGTCCTGAGTCTGGAATTGGAAGCTACCAAGACTTTGTAAGGCCTGAAAGCGCAATAAAAGGTAATTATATTTTTCAAGTATATTATGATTGTCAAGTAAATATACCCTTTATATATCGAGCAGAATTTAGGTCTCCCTTCCCCATTTCTTCCACCTCTTCCATTCTTATTTAACTTCTCTTCTTTCCTCTTTCCCTCCCTTCTTTCCATGTGTTCCTTCAGCTAGCATTTGTGGCGCATACACTGTGTCCCACCTCTCACTGGCGGGAATGGGAGGGAGTGGCAGGGACCACCTCTGTGGAGATGGCTGTCCCCCATGCCTGCTGGGCGAGCACAGACCCTGCTGCCCCAGTCTGGCCAAGAGGCTGGTCCCGGTGCTCACTGTCCCGCTGGCCCTGAAACGCACACATCTGTCCCAGCCACTCTGAGCGTGCCTGGCAGTGTTTATTTTGATGGTGTTTTATAGTCACATTGCATTCATAATGCATTGGTCGCTTGCAGAGGATTTTCTGAGACTTCTGAGCACTTTTTCTGTGGATGTTTAACTTCCCCAACTTGGACTATTAGAATCAGAATCACTCATGGGGTTAATTAAGTAAAGCAGCAACAGTGTACTGTTCCCCAGCTGGTGAGTATTCTCACTGGACATGGGACCTGCTATTTTTTTTTCCAGTCATTAATGTAATATGTATATTGCCAAAAAAAATAGTAAATGTTACAGATATATAANCGTCCTGAGTCTGGAATTGGAAGCTACCAAGACTTTGTAAGGCCTGAAAGCGCAATAAAAGGTAATTATATTTTTCAAGTATATTATGATTGTCAAGTAAATATACCCTTTATATATCGAGCAGAATTTAGGTCTCCCTTCCCCATTTCTTCCACCTCTTCCATTCTTATTTAACTTCTCTTCTTTCCTCTTTCCCTCCCTTCTTTCCATGTGTTCCTTCAGCTAGCATTTGTGGCGCATACACTGTGTCCCACCTCTCACTGGCGGGAATGGGAGGGAGTGGCAGGGACCACCTCTGTGGAGATGGCTGTCCCCCATGCCTGCTGGGCGAGCACAGACCCTGCTGCCCCAGTCTGGCCAAGAGGCTGGTCCCGGTGCTCACTGTCCCGCTGGCCCTGAAACGCACACATCTGTCCCAGCCACTCTGAGCGTGCCTGGCAGTGTTTATTTTGATGGTGTTTTATAGTCACATTGCATTCATAATGCATTGGTCGCTTGCAGAGGATTTTCTGAGACTTCTGAGCACTTTTTCTGTGGATGTTTAACTTCCCCAACTTGGACTATTAGAATCAGAATCACTCATGGGGTTAATTAAGTAAAGCAGCAACAGTGTACTGTTCCCCAGCTGGTGAGTATTCTCACTGGACATGGGACCTGCTATTTTTTTTCCAGTCATTAATGTAATATGTATATTGCCAAAAAAAATAGTAAATGTTACAGATATATAACATAGAATGTGACCGTCTACTCTAAATCCACTCCCCAGAGAAAATACCAGTTAGATTTGGGTCCAGTCATTAATGTAATATGTATATTGCCAAAAAAAATAGTAAATGTTACAGATATATAGCATAGAATGTGACCGTCTACTCTAAATCCACTCCCCAGAGAAAATACCAGTTAGATTTGGGTACACGTACATAAGTTATTTTCTTCTCCGTGCACAAACTAATGTTGCTAATCAAGGCGTTTAGTCTGTAGTAACTGCCTTAACCCTATGAATAAAAATATTTGAGGTAAAGGTAGTTTCAAAATTTCTGCTAAATATAGCACGCTATTCTTGCTCTTGTCCTTTGCTAGTCTTGATGGTGATTTCTATCAGTCGGGGACCACTGGCGTTCTCATGCACCTGGTTTATTTTGATGGTGTTCTGTAGTCACATTGCATTCATAATGCAATGATCGCTGCAGTGTGCTCGGAGAACCAGGACTCGGGTGTCAAGGTGAGTGCCCTTATCTTGGGTGCAGGGCAGGAGCGGTGACCGTCTCCCCAAGGTGACAGTGGCTTCAGTAGTGCATGCACTCCAACACAGCTCTTGAGACATCAGTGTCATTCTTCACAGTGCCTCTGCTGTCCTTAAGTTGATTGTAAGTTAGCCGGTTGGTTGAGAGCACAGCTGCTTCCCCTGCCATGAGGCTTTTTACCACAGCCTCCCGCTTTTCTCCTGGGCTGCAGGGGCCTCGCCCCACTCCCCAGACTCAGCCCTGTACTGACTTTTCATCAGGCCTTCGTCAGCCTCCTCACACACCCTTGGAATTGATGCCCCACTTCCATCACCAGCCCAAAACAATTTTGCCGTGATTGCAACAGTCCTTATTTTACCCATATGTCCCCATGTTAGTCTGTGTCCCTGTGCTGTCCCCTCCTGAGCAGGCCTCTGCCCTAACAAGCTCAGTAACCAAGAGACTACTATGGTCCAGGCACATAGTGGGCCATAAGCCACAGATGACCACCGAATGGACATGGAGCATCTATCCAGATCAATGCTCTTTATTCTGGAGTGCCTTGCACTCTGGCCAGTCTGAAGCCCTGGCCTTGGGTCACATGCTTCTGGGTCCATTGAGCTGTTCCAGCTTTGAGGCAGGACTTTCTGTGTTTTTATAGTGAGTTTCTTCAGGGAAAATTTGGGAGGAGGGGGTGTCCCAGACAGACTGATCTTGTGGGTAGGGGGTCCATCTCTGACCAAACCGGCCCTGTCCCCTTTGCTGTCTGCTGTTGCAGCTTTTCTCTGGGTGGGGACAGAGGGCAGGACTGGAGAGCCCATCTTCTCAGTCCTGGTAGGTGAGAGTATGCCTTTGGTGTTAGGAGGGTCTGGGTCAGCACCTGGACTCTGTCACCTACAACGTCTGTGACCTTGGGACGGCTGTATACTTTCTATGTCCCAGTCTCTTCATCTATCAAACCAGGACAACAGTACTGCCGTATAACAGGATTGCTGTGAGGATTGAGTGGGTGAGTTGCCACATGGGCTGCCTCATGGGAAATGTTGAATACTTGTCAGTAGCTTTTGTCACTATGATCTCCCGCAGAATGGAGGTAATATATCTACTTCTCAGGGTTGCTCTAAGCACTAAATGAGGTGGTGTATATAAAATGCATTGTGTTGGGCACATAAGTGGGGGCCCTTGGTGATAATGGTAAAATAATAATAGCGTTATCAGCAAATGCGTTCAGAATGGGACAGATTGTGACCCTGAATGCTAGCAGTAGCAGGGAAGAATGGCTACAAATTCAGTAATCTCATTGTTAGTTTATTAAACCATTGTCTATGTTTTGGTCACAAAGGTTCATTCATAAAGGCTTTGGTTATGATTGACTATTGGAGTGAGTAGTTAAGAGTTATGTACTCCTAAAATCCTTTTATTCTTATTAGTGCCTACTTTTTAAATATAAAGGGCATTATATTCTTGTATTTTTATATTTTTTAAAACCAACTTAAGAATAAAGATAGTAGATCTTGGATTAACATTCCAGTGCATTAGTATACACATGTCTTTGGTTACAAATATATATGTGTAATTATTTTTGGTCTCTGATTAGATAACCTCTTTTGCCATTCTTACATGGGAAGTATACTGAAATATTATCACCCATGTTATATGGTTGTTCCAAAATTATATAAGGGGAAGCAAACAAATCTAAGAATATTTGATTCTACTATACCTAAATTAAATGAAGCTTATTTTTTAAATTGTGACCTTCTTTTCCCTCTACTTTGAACCAAAACACATTTGAATCCTTGGTATGTTACAGAATTTTCTTACCATTTGTTTTACATGTTTACTTTTTGTACACTTGAAACAAATGACATGACTTGGCTAACAAATGTCTTTTAAAGGAAAGGGCATATAATTATATAATTTGCTGTGAGTCACCTTAGAAAGTAAATGTGTCTGAGCCCTTCTGGCAGTAGAGACCTGTCCTGTTATCTCTGCATCTGTGCCTGGCATTGGGCTTGCTCAATTCAGATGGGAACTGAATTGCAAATGCAGCAGGGGAATTGGAGAAGTGAAAACCCATTTGTTAGAATGCTGGGAACATGATGGCTTCAAATTTGCCTTTAGTATTACTGTGATACAATTTAAGCTATAAAGAAAGATATTTAAGTGGGAGTGACGTGTGTATTTGAATGCAGTGATACTAGTTCTTTGTTCCAGCCTAATTTAGGATGCTGATGAGCTAGAGTCTGTCTCTTCTTTTTTCTGTCCTCCCTCCCTGCTTCCTCCTGCTTCCTTGCACAAGGCCCAGTCTGTCCCTGCTCTTGCAGGGACTCTGCAGTGGCCTTGCTCTGTGCAGTGTCCGGAACCTCTTTGGAGGTCCTGGTGAGAATTCTCCCTAACAGCAGTAACTAGCCTTGTGCAATGAGGCCACTACCCTTGCATTTCTGCTGTTGTGACTTGTATTCTGGGAGACCCCTGCGTAGGTTACACACTGAGGGAGGGAGTAGTCGCTACTCTGTTGGAATCCATGGTGGCACATCTCTGATATTGACTTAAATCCACCTCTTAGAGTGGTTTTATTAGTGCCTTTTGCTACATCTTTTCCCAGCTGATTTGGAAAGAAAATATTCTGCCTCTGTTAACATCGCTCTATTCTGGCAGGGAACAGTGTTATGGTTGAATTTCCACAGGACTGTTTGTATTTCTCAGAAAAGAACCAAGCCCAGCCAGAGGTTTTAGATTCTGTTTGAAATCGAGACTTATCGTCTTATGCTAGAAATCTAAAACCAAACTTGCTAAGTTCTTCCCAACAGTACACCTCCGCCACTTTTCATTATGATTTTTTTAAGTAAATTTGCGTAACTTTAAAATTTTTACTTTATTACGTGGATGCAGATAGTTTTGTCCTGAGATTAAAGTCGGAATAATACAGCTACCTCTCAGAATTTGCCAAGTGATAGTTTCTGGAAACATAACTTTAAAAATTTTACTTTATTACGTGGATGCAGATAGTTTTGTCCTAAGATTAAAGTCGGAATAATACAGCTACCTCTCAGAATTTGCCAAGTGATAGTTTCTGGAAACCAGGAGTAGTTAAGTTGCTGATCCGAATGGGGTAGATTAGTGAGACACACCCGCCACCCCCCAACAACCTCCCCGCCTGCCAGAAACGTTTGATTTCAGCTCTTGTTGAGTTTGCCTCCTTATTCTCTTTTGGTATTGATCTGACCTAAGTACCAACAAAGAGCAAACTATTTAAGTTTGAGAATATTTTAATACGTAGTAATATACAGTTCTTCAAATCCTAAGAATTTGAATTTTTCTTCTCCAAGTTCTCCAAGTGTACTGATTTTTTAAATTTCTACAATATAAACTTAGATGATCCTAGTCTAAGTTTGTCTGATTGATATCAAATTACACTCATTATTATTATTGTTTATCTTGCTCCACTGTTTGGTTGAAGGAGAAAAACATCTGATGGTATGTTTTGGTTTTTCAAATTTTTTGAGACCATGAATGTATTGATAGGCTTTTCATGTATTAGTGACATTAAGGTAGAAATATGTTAAATTTTTTTTTTCACACAAAAAAATTAACCTTCTACAAAGCTTGCAAGGTAAATGAATTCTTATTGTTACATAGTTTTTTTTGGTGGGGGGGCAGCTGGCCTTTATGAGGATCTGAAAGATTCTTTTTTTAAAAACAGTACTTTTAGTTTTTTCAGGTTTTGGTACACAAATGTATAATTCCACTTGCCTTCTCTAAAAGGAAATTTGTTTATTTTATTGATATAAAATGTTTTCAATTTAAGGTGCACACTCTGGTAGTGACGAAGGTCTATTTTAACAGGTACGGTTTACAATCTGTTTAAATTTTTTAGTGGCATCCCTTTCAGTGAGTACTGTCTTTGGCAAAGTTTTCTGGTTTGTTTCCTTAGTTAGTTAGAATTAGAAAACAACCCTTTCTTTTCTCTCTCTCTCACTGTTGTCCAGGCCACCACATCTTGGTATCCTGATGTCCCTCTCTCCCTGCACCCATTGCAGTTAGCTTTTCATCTCTGAGGCTGCTCTTCTTTCTTTGGAGTCTGTCAACTGAACAGATAGGCATCACCAAAGCATGACACAAGCAGGGACTGTCTGGGTTTCAAATGCAGGGTGTACTGGACCAAATGAATTCTAGATTGTTCTGCTTAGTAGCTCACCCAGTTTTTGTTTCTTAATCTTCCAAAGATGCTACCAGGGGTATACTTGCACCTATTGAGAAAGCATGTTGTCCTTCTCTCTCTAAAAGATTGCTGATGACATATAAATGCGTGGTAGCCTTTTTTCACTTAGATATTAAATCCCTCTGGATCAGGTGACAAAGCTGCCATCCCTCCTTACCATCAGACTGGGACCATCTTTGATGACTGTTCTCTTTGTTCAGAACCTTGTCAGGCCGGCCCAGTGGCGCACTGCTACAGTGCGCCGCTTGGGAGCGCGGTGGCGCTCCCGCCGAGGGTTCGGATCCCACATACAGACCGGTTCCCGCTCACTGGCTGAGCGAGGTGTGGGAGCAGCGCCGAGGGTTGCGATCCCGTTGCCGGTCCCGGTCCCGTACGGACGTGACTCTGAGGGTTGCGATCCGTTGCCGGACACGAAAAAAGACAAAAAAAAAAAGAACCTTGTCGTATTTTGCATATGAAATCATGAAGTGTTTGAGGTAGAGATNAGTGGCGCACTGCTACAGTGCTCCGCTTGGGAGCGCGGTGGCGCTCCCGCCGTGGGTTCGGAACCCACATACAGACCGGTTCCCGCTCACTGGCTGAGCGAGGTGTGGGAGCAGCGCCGAGGGTTGCGATCCCGTTGCCGGTCCCGGTCCCGTACGGACGTGACTCTGAGGGTTGCGATCCGTTGCCGGACACGAAAAAAGACAAAAAAAAAAAGAACCTTGTCGTATTTTGCATATGAAATCATGAAGTGTTTGAGGTAGAGATGTTGCAGATTCAACATCTTGATTTTACAGAGAAGAAAATAGAGATCATTTTACAATTGCCTTCATTTAACATATTTATAAGAATGCAACAAAAATATCTTCTTCTATATTTATTCTTAATATAGGCACTCTTCATGTAACTAAAATACTTTTGAAAAGTGACAAGTGCATCAAATCATATTAAAAGTGATCAGCCCCTATCCCCACCCCAGTAAGGGAGAGCCTCGCTCCATTGGGGACTGCAGGAGACGAGAGTGGCATTTGGGAGCTGGTTGCTCATGGCTCACGTAACAGACGTACACTGGGCATCCACAGTGCTGTGCTGGAAAATCATGGCCCTTGTCTTTGAGAAGCATGTGGTTAATCTGCCAGAGTTGTTATCTGATCTTATATTTTATGAATTTAGCATTCAAGTAGGCCAGCAAGGTTTTTTCAACAGAAATTTCCTGAGGAAGCTAAGGCAGGCATATGAGTGCTGCTATGATAAGTCTATGGGAGGGCATTTCCCAGGTCCATCTGGGGAAGTTCTGCTCATATGGCTGCCTCGCCTGGGAACAGGCTGAGGCCACCCCTGCCCAGGATCAGACTGAGGCCGCCCCTGCCCAGGCCCCGCCTGGCTGGCCCCCCTGAGCTGAGTCATCCGCAATCTGAGAACCTCCTGTGTTTGGGTCATGCTAAAAAGGCAAAGAGCTATCTTCGATCAGCCTTTCTTAGACTGGAAGAGGAACTCATTCCCCTGATAGTGAATGCGATGTGTCCAATGCCTGTTCGGCTCTCTGCTGGTTGGCAGAGGCAGGCATAGAGGCCACCCTGAAGCACCACAAGCGTGTGCGGTGGCCAAGGAGGCCTTCGTCACCAGCTCCGCGGCCCTTTCCTTCCCTTTTAAGCTTCTTACCATCTGCCTAGAAAATGTCTTTAAATATGGGATCCCAAAGTTTACATGGTCTTGAAATTTCAAGCACTAGTATTTTTCTCACAATTTTTGAAACAGTCATTGAAAAGACGATGTCTGTTTGACAGGCTGTATTGGGAACCAGGCCTGTGTGTTGGGCCGTGGAAAGTGCCGCAGGAATTTCAGAGCTGCCTCTGACACTGCCCTCTGGCAGCAGTTTGAGTCAGCCTCCTCATTTGAAGGTCACCTCTTTTTCGACATGCTGTGCCCATTTCAGCTGTCCATAGGTGAAACCCTTTCTTTTTTTTTCTGCAACATGTTTACCTTTTTCTACTCTTAATTTGGGCACAAATTATTCCATCCCAAAAGCTAATCATTCTGCATTCTGTGACCATTTAGTTATGAACACATAGCAAGTACAAGCAGTTTGCTTTTCCCTATGCATTTCATTTTTCCAATATCTGAAATAAGTTCACAAAGAGAAACTGGTGTGGGTAGCCCAGTGGGCACGTGGCATGTGTGCACAACAGCCGCATTCTCAGCAGTTGGTTTATGGCTCTTGAACCGTCACCTCATCATCATCTCAGGCATACTTAGAAACCAGGTGCTCCCAGTTGGTCTACCCCTAGGTTAGTCCTGGAGAGAGAGAGCGCACCTAAAACCGGGTAGTAGTGGTCATCAGACCACCTAGGAAGACTGCTCACATCAGAAAATGGATACGTTCACATTTTAGGGAGTAATGCCTATTTCCACATAATATTAAAAGCATATACATTTCCTTTTTGCTAACATTTATATTATGAACTTTAAAATTATATTTTCACTTGAAAATCTAAAGACTTACAGTAAGATGAGTGGAAACTGAATTTTAATAAGGCAGGACCAATTTTTTTTTAATTTGGTTTTTAATGAGGCTAAAAATGTCCACTTATGATATTTTTCCTTTTTATTTTATCCTTATTTCAGTAAGTTTGTTGGCATATGATGGTTTATTGCTAAAATAAATTGTCATGATGAATGTATGTGTTTTTTTTCTTGTAAATTAAATGAGGGTTTTGAAATAGGAAAGTCTTAATTCATTAGGGCACACTGCAGTGACAAAACCATGTGAGGGACATTGAGTGGCAGTTTTCATTCCAGCAAGAAATAGGACCACGCTCTCATCTACGCGTTCCTCATTCTTCCCTGTTCTACCCTTTGATCCAAATTCAAAACATTCTATCATGAGTAAGTGTCACCAGTGGGTGGTCCCATCAATTAATTGGAGTGATATTTCAGCCAGCATGTTAGCAAATGTTCTTTTATGATTTTGTGTCCCCCCCGCACCCCTCCCCCATTTGATTTGTCATTGTTCTGCGGTTTCTGCCTGTTCTGAGTAAGCCACAGTCAGAGAAAATCACAGTAGGTGGAGAGTCTTGCTGCCAGGTAGAGCAGAGGAGGGCATTACCCTGAATGGTGAAATTCACTCACCAGCGTGGTCAACAGCTGTCACCAACATGTGACATTGATGTTTTGTGCTACACTGATGGTGAAGGAAGAATTGGGGTCAACAACACTTCCTGGTGTTAACCATCTGGTAAGCAAGACTTTGCTAAAACTAGTGCATGATCTCTACTCTCAATCTCAGCAATACAATGGGGTAATCTTACACGTAGTGACCAGACCACCAAGTGGTTGACAGACAGCTTACTCCTGCTGTCAGCTGGAAGCAGTGCTAAGAACTGAAGTTATTTTCTTGTACTCCGGTCTTTCTTGTATGAAATAAGCAGAGATCTAGCTTCAGTTCGTAGTAGGATGCACCCTCGAGTACACTGTGTAAACTCTCCAAGCCTCAGTTTCCTCCTGTTTTCCATGAAGAGGCTGGATAAAATAGATTCTGATTCCTCTGTTTCCATAAGACATGTAATTTTTGATTTGACTACTATAATTGGGCAGTAAGTTACAACAGGTGATGTCACTGGACCAAAAGTTCCTGTTCCTTCCTTTAGATACCGTATACTTGATCCCAGTGTATTGCACTAATTGCATTTATGATGAAGAAATTCTAAAATCACAAATGTTAATGAATTTTAAAATAGAACATAGGTGTTTTTATTAACCTGTTGAGATACAGGGTTTGGGCACTTCTTCCTGATTTGCTTGCTCAACCCAATGGTAATGGGAACTGTGGGTACAATGTCAGCATGATGCAGAGATGATACTGGGGGGCCCATTTGTCTTTGTGCTACTTTTTGCACACATTGTTTTACGCAGCATATTTATTCCTAGACTAGTCAGACATCAGTTCACCTGGGTTTTTTGCTATACGGATTTTAATTTTGCCCAGTGGGATCTCCCCATCTCATTTCCTCAGAGGAGAAGTAGTTAGGTGATGGTTGTGAGAGGTACTCTGGACTGTTTTAGAACAACCAAATAACCCCGCATGGTTGTGTGCGGCGTCTTATGGGAAGGACTGCGCTTGTCTCTATGCTAGGTGTGGAGCAAGTGAGGCTTGAATTGTTGCGTGCATTTAATTCTTTTAAAAAAGCATGCTTTCTGTGTATGTCATTCTGTTTCCCCCTATCTAAAAACTATAATCTGCACTAAAACCAGTTATCCAATCTCCTGGGATCCTTATATAAGAATTGAAATAGATAAAAAGCACCCGCAAGCTAACATGCCAGGGCTTTTTCTGATTTCTAGCTGTCTCACTTCACACTGTGGAGATTGGCCTGGCTCCCTCCAGCCTGGGAAACTTTGCGTCTCCCTCAGGATGCCAGGAACGGGAACTGTTTGCACTGCAGTGAAGGAGCTGATTTTCTAAGGTGGAAGTGCAACGCACCAGGGGTTGGCTGATATTTAAAGAACGTAAGTGAAAGCAGCAGGCACCTCACCAGGGCAGACGCAAGAGCCTCGGGTCATTTATTCTGTTCCAGGACTGACATCTTATCGATGGCTGAGCATGTAAACTGGAGCTGTTTGTCCACTGGGTGTGTCCTTCTCCATGAGGAGAGGCCAGTAAATGTCAGCCCAGGTTCTGGTGACACCCGTGCCTCAGCCGAGGGGTGGTGTGAGGACAGCCAGCACTCAGGTTCGGGAGAGTTTGCTTTTCAGACCTAAGTATTACCTCAAGTATTACCTCAAGGTTTTACCTTGGTCAGAAAGTTGGCTTGTGAAACAGTGTGGTCTCATGAAAATCCTTTCCTGTGAATCAAAAGCTTTCATTTTCATTCTGGAATAAATTAGTGACTAATTCTTAAACCCATGTCAATTTATTTAATCTTTTTCTACTTTGATTTTCTTACCCAGTAATACTAATACCAAATTTGAACACTTACATAGTGTTTACTATTGCCAGGCACTGTTCGAGCTACTTTACATGTTTTATATAAATTAGTCCTCATAGCAGCTCTGATTTAGGTTCTATTATTATCTCCATTTTATTTTATTTTTTATTTATTTATTTTTTAATTCTAAAAACTTTAATTTATTTTATTTTAATTTATCGATATACAATGTAGTTGATTTTCGTGTCCCTTTATCAATTCTTCTTACTCCCCTCCCTCCTCCCCTCCCCCCATCAGCATCATATCTGTTCACTTGGACTTAACAAGTTCAAGGAATTGTTGTGATCATTGTGTCTTCTTCCACCCCCCACCATTTGTTTGTTTGTATATTTATTTTTAGCTCCCACAAATAAGTGAGAACATGTGATATTTCTCTTTCTGTGTCTGACTTGTTTCACTTAATATAATTCTATCTAGGTCCATCAATGTCGTTGCAAATGGCAGTATTTCATTCTTTTTTTTATAGCAGAGTAGTATTCCATTGTGTAGATATACCACAGTTTCCTTATCCACTCATCTGATGATGGACATTTGGACTGGTTCCAACTCTTGGCTATTCTACATAGTGTTGCAATAAACATGGAGTACAGGTATCCCTTCAACATGATGATTTCCATTCTGCTAGGTATATTTCCAGCAGTGGGATAGCTGGGTCATATGGTAGATCTATTTGTAATTGTTTAAGGAACCTCCATACCATTTTCCATAAAGGCTGCACCATTTTGCAGTCCCACCAACAGTGTATGAGAGTTCCTTTTTCTCCACAACCGCACCAGCATTTATCATTCTGTCTTTTGGATATTAGCCATCCTAACTGGAATGAGTTGGTATCTCAGAGTAGTTTTGATTTGCATTTCTTGAATGCTGAGTGATACTGAGCATTTTTTCATGAGTCTGTTGGCCGTTTGTATACCTTCCTTTGAGAAATGCCTATTCAGCTCCTTTGCTCATTTTTTAATTGGGTTATTTGGTTTTTTGCTGTAAAGTTGCTTGATTTCCTTGTATGCTCTGGTTACTAATCCTGTCTCAGATGTATATTTTGCAAACATTTTCTCCCACTCTGTTGGTTGTCTTTTCACTCTGTTGATTGTTTCCTTTGCTGTGCAAAAGCTTTTTAGTTTGATATAATCCCATTTGTTTATTTTTCCTTTGGTTGCCTGTGCTTTTGGGGTTGAATTCATGAGGTCTGTACCCAACCCTACCTCCTGAAGTGTTTCCTGTATGTTTTCTTTGAGGAGTTTCATTGTTTCCAGATATATATTTAATTCTTTAATCCATTTTGAGTTGATTTTGGTATATGGTGAGAGGTACAGGTCTAGTTTCATTCTCCTACATATGAAGATCCAGTTTTCTCAGCACCATTTGCTGAAGAGGCAATCTCTTGCCCAGTGTGTAGACCTGGTGTCTTTGTCAAAGATCAGATGGCTGTAGGTATATAGGTTGATTTCCAGGTTCTCTATCCTATTCCATTGATCCGTGTGTCTGTTTTTATGCCAATACCATGCTGTTTTGGTTATTAGAGCTGTGTAGTATACTTTAAAGTCAAGTAGTGTTATGCCTCCAGCTTTATTTATTTATTTATTTAGTTATTTGTTTTGTTTGTTTATTTATTTTTGCTCAGGATTGCTTTGGCTATTTGTGGTCTTTTGTTATTCCATATAAATATTAGGATAGTTTTTTTCATTTCTGAGGAAAATGTCATTGGAATTTTGATGGGGATTGCATTGAATCTGTAGATCACTTTAGGTTGTGTGGACATTTTCACAATGTTAATTCTTCCAATCCAAGAGCGTGGGATATCTTTCAATCTTCTTGAGTGCTCCTTAATTTCTCTCAACAGTGGTTTGTAGTTCTCATTGTACAGATTTTTCACATCCTTGTTTAACTTTATTCCTAAGTATTTTATTTTTTTGATGGCTATTGTGAGTGTGAGTGGGCTAGCTTTCTTGATTTCTTTTTCTGCATGTTAAGTGTTGTAGTATACAAATGCTACTGATTTCTGCATGTTGATTTTGTATCCTGAAACTTTGCTGAAATCATTTGTCAACTCTGAAAGTTTTTTTGTAGAGTCTTTAGGCTGTTCGATATATAGGTTCACATCATCTGCAAACAGGGACAGTTTGACTTAATCTTTTCCAATCTGGATGCCCTTTATTTCCTTCTCTTCTGTGATCGCTCTGGCTAGTACTTCCAACACTATGTTGAATAGGAGTGGTGAGAGTGGGCATCCTTGTCTAGTTCCTGTTCTTAAGGGAAAAGCTGAAAGTGGGCTTATCATAGATGATATTGGCAGTGGGTTTGTCATACATGGCTTTAACTGTGTTGAGATACTTTTTGTCTATACCCAACTTATAGAGAGTCTTTATCATGAACAAGTGTTGAATTTTGCCAAATGCTTTTTCGTTGTATAGAGATGATCATATGGTTTTTGTCTTTGATTTTGTTCATGTGGTGTATCACATTTATTGATTTGCATATGTTGAAACAACCTTGCATCCCTGGGATGAATCCCACTTGATCATGGTGTATAATTTTGTATATGTATTGTTGTATTTTGTTAGCTAGTGTTTTATTGAGGATTTTTGCATCTATATTCATCAACAGTATTGGCCTGTAGTTTTCTTTTTTTATGGTATTTTTGTCTGGTTTTGGTATCAGGGTGGCGTTTGACTCATAGAATGAGTTTGGGAGAATGGCTTCTGTTTCAATCTTTGGAATAGTTTGTAGAGAATTGGTATCAATTCTTCTTTGAAGGTTTGGTAGAATTCTGCAATGAACCTGTCCATCCTGGACTTTTCTTTGTTGGGAGACTTCTGATAACAGCCTCAATCTTTTTTATTGTTATTGGTCTGTTCAGATTTTCTATGTCTTCTTGGCTCAGTTTTGGTAGTTTTTGTGTGTCCAGAAATTTATCCATTTCCTCCAGATTTTCAAATTTGTTGGCATATAGTTGTTTATAGTAGTCTTTAATGATTCCTTGTATTTCAGAGGTATCAGTTGTAATATCACAGTTTTCATTTTTATTTCTAATTTTTGTTATTTGGGTCATCTCTCTTCTTTTTTAGTTAGCCTTACTAATGGCTTGTCAATGTATTTATCTTTTGAAAAAAACAACTTTTTGTTTCATTGATCTTTTGTATTGTTTTTGGGGTTTCTATTTCATTTAGTTCTGTAATGATCTTAATTATTTCCTTCAGTGTACTAACTTTGGGTTTGGATTGTTCTTGCTTTTCTACTTCTTTAAGGTGAAGTTAAAGTTAAGTTGTTTACTTGCCATCTTTCCATTCTTCTGAAGTAAGCATCCAATGCAATAATTTCCCCCCTTAGTAATGCTTTTGTAGTATCCCACAGGTTTTGGTATGATGTGTCATTATTTTCATTAGTTCCAAGAAATTTTTTGACTTCCTGTTTAATTTCTTCTTGGATCCATATGTCATTAAGTAGAATGTTGTTTGATTTCTATGTGTTTGTATGGTTTCCATAGTTTCATTTGTTATTGATTTCTAATTTTAATCCATTGTGATCTGAAAAAATACATGGAATAATTCCAATTTTTTTGAATTTGTTGAGACTTGATTTGTGAGTTAACGTGGTCTGTTCTGGAGAATGTTCCATGTGATGAGAAGAATGAATATTCTGAGGTTGTTGGGTGGAATATTCTGTAGATATCTGCCAAGTCCAATTGGTCTAAAGTGTTGTTTAGATCTTGTGTTTCTCTGTTGATTTCTTTCCTAGATGATCCGTCCAGTTCTTAGAGTGGGGTGTTCAGGTCGCCTGCTATTATGGTATTAGTGTCTATCTCATTCTTTAGGTCTAATAGTGCTTGCTTTATAAATCTGGCTGCTCCGATGTTGGGTGTGTATATATTTATGATATGTCTTCTTGATGGATAGATCCTTTTATCATTATATAGTGGCCTTCTTTATCTCTTTTTATGGTTTTTGGTTTAAAGTCTATTTTATCCGATATAAGAATTGCTACTCCAGCTCGTTTTTCATTTCTGTTTGCATGGTATATCTTTTCCCATCCTTTCACTCTTAGTCTATGTGTGTCTTTACAGGTGAGGTGAGTGTCTTGAAGGCAGCATTAGTGTTGGGTCCATCTTTTTAATCCAGGCAGTCAATCTGTGTCTTTTGAGTGGAGAATTTAATCCTTTTACATTAAGAGTTATTATTGAAAAGTGTTGATTTACTCCTGACATTTCACTGACTTTTGTTTGGATGTCTTAGGTATCTTTTATTCCTTTCTTTCTGATTTACTGTTTGTCCTCTGTGTTTGTTGTTTTCTTAGGTTGCTAGATAAACCTTTTTTCTCTTTATTGTTAGCATTTTTATTTTACTGGTGGGTTTTGTTCTTTCTTGAGTATTCATAGCAGTGATGGTTGATTTTCAGGTACCAGACACAGTACTCCCTTGAGGATTTCTTGTAAGGCTGGTTGTGTGGTAGTGAACACCTGCAGTTTTTGTTTGCCTGAGAAATATACTATTTGTCCTTCATTTCAGAAGGATAGCTTTGCTGGGTAAAGTATTCTTGGCTGGCAATTTTTGTCTTTTAGTATTTTGAATATATCATCCTATTCTGTTCTGTATTTTAGGGTTTCTGATGAAAGGTCTGATGTTAGTCTGATTGTGGCTCCCTTATAGGTAACTTGACACTTCTCTCTTGCAGCTTTTGAGATTCTGTCTTTGTCTTTGAGCTTTGCCAATTTGACTTTAACATGTCTTGGAGAGGATCTTCTTGGGTTGAATATGTTTGGGGATCTTTGAGTCTCCCGAATCTGAAGATCTGTGTCTTTCCCTATACCTGGGAAGTTTTCTGCTATTATTTCACTGAATATGTTTCAGTGCCATTTCCTTTTTTCTCCCCTTCTAGAATACCTATGATTCAGATATTTGAGTGCTTAAGGTTGTCTGTTATCTCTCTTAGATTTTCTTCAAGTTTTTATTTTTTTTTAATTTTTGGTCTGCCTGTTACTTCGAACAGACCATCTTCAGGGTCAGAAATTCTCTCTTCTCCTTGTTCTAGCCTGCTGATTAAACTTTCTGTGTTTTTTTATTTTGTCGAGTGAATCCTTTAGTCCCACAAGCTCTGCTACATTCTTTTTCAGGGCATTGATTTCTTTGTACATTTCTTCTTTCAGGTCCTGTATACTTTTTCTCATTTCATTGTGTTGTCTGACTGACTTTTCTTGTATCTCATTTAGTTTTCTTAAACTTGTTGCTTGAAATTGCTCGTCAGTCATTTCAAGGACTTCCTGCTCTATAGGATCTAGAACTTGATTGAGAGTTATTATTTTCTTTGGTGGTCATACTTTCTTGGTTTTTCATATTTCTGGTGTCTTTCCTTTGGTGTTTAGTCATTGTGGCAGGGGGTTTCACAGTCCACTTGTTCTGTCCTGGATCCCACAGGGACTGCCGATTCAGCACAGCTGCCTCACGGCCTGTGGGCCCAGTGGCTCTTAGGCCTCTCTGGGCAGCAGGGACTGGCCTGGGCTGGGGGCTCCTACAGCATAGTGCCTGCCTGTTTCGGCATCATTGGCTCAATTATCCCCATTTATAGATGAAGAAACTGAAGCGTAGATAGGTGACATAGCTTGTCCATGGTCACACAGCTAGTAAGTAGTGAAATTGGACTTGAACCCATTCAGACTGGCTCTAGAATTTTCTCCTAACTGCTGTGCTATACTGTATCTCTGAAAAACTAGTATAATGTTCCCTGATTCTTTTGTATTTGGTTTCTCTGAGTACCCCTTTATGGGAGATATTTGAACCAATGAATATGAGTACTATTTCTCTGGTACTTACATTGTTTTGGGGGGCTTTCATAAAACACCTTGTCTGTGCTACTTGGGAATTGCTTTCCACAGCAGCATGAGCTCATCCCTAGACAACTACGTACTGAGAGGCACCACATACACTTACACAGTGAATCATGTGCAGTCCTAGCGGTGCACTCACATAGACCACAGTGGTCATGATGCCCCTGAGATAATGCAGTATGTAGCCTGTACCACTGTATGTGCAGCCCTTCATAAGCTGACTGACAGCCTTATTTAGATAACTTTCATGAACATGTAAAAAATTAATATATATTATGATAATATTTCATGCCGTATCAGCTCACCTCAGTACATCAAAGCTATCTTTCAGTTAAAATATATGAATGAAAAAATAAATATATTATTTTACATAGCATATGTCTATATATTAAAATGTTCATATAAAAGCAGCAGCTGCCAGTTAAAGAAAGTATTAAGGTTGCAACAGAACAATCAAAAAATGAACCTGTACAAATTTCTAATTTAGATACACAGTAATTGGCCAGACTGTGGACATTATGCTTAACAAAATAATCAGCTTGATAATTTTGTAAATTATAGACTCACCCAATAGAATCACAAAATAAAAGCCAATTTGAGATATTTTAGCTATCATTTAGCTTCATACCAACAAAACTCTTCCATACATCAGATTTTAGGTATTCAAGGATACTCTTTAATGAAGTACCAGTCTGGTTAACAATCAGCCAGCACTTGGAAATTCTCATGAGCAAGAGCAGAATACTTTATGGACGAATTGAAGCAGAGCCCTCAAACTGTTTTAAACAAATATCTTCAATATTAAATAGGTTATATAGCATTCATACTGTTTAGTTTTGGGAAATAATGAGTTAATTGCTTAAAATAAAAAACTGTCTTTTTAAGCAGCAATTAGTTAAAAAATCAAAGCTTTTAATAGTCTGTTAAAGAGTTATTTTAAAAATTAGTGAAGTGAGATTAATTGTAATCTGACATTAAAGTTGGTGTGGTATAGGTCCAAGCAATTAGGATGTCACTGCCATATTAATTAAGGGAAGAGGCGGGGTCACCAAGCCTAACCAGTGGTTAGGGGCACACTTGAATTCTATTCTCTCTTTTTTTTTTTTTTTTTTTTTTTTTTTTTTTTTTT